>NC_086351.1:11066982-11139482 GCF_036324505.1 Eleginops maclovinus | reverse complement strand
TGAGGTAAACAGAGCGAGAGAGAAGGGGTGATGGAAGGTTGAAGAGGAGGGGAGTATCTGAGGTAAACACAATGGGAGCTGTGATCTCTGACGGTGGACATCTGATCTCTAGAAGCCAGTGTGAGGCCACAGCTTCAGATTACTGCCTGCTGCCTGGCTGCTGCTGCACACTTCCCCTCACAATGTAGGAATACACTGCATACTGTGCTCAAATATGAACATAACACAGCACCAAAAGCATGCAACTAGCCTGAAACATCAGTCATGTGAAGCTAAACCGTCAGCTGATCATGAGACCAACAGTTTTAAGTTTGGTATTTCCACTCACTTCATATTCCTAGTTTGACCTTTGACATAAACTACATGGAAACACTTGTATGCTTTCATTGGATTTAAAATCTGGTATGAAAACGGTGGACCACAATGGAAAAGTGACAAAGGTCAATTTGCATACTAAAACCATGGATTCACTTGTTTCCTGAATGAGCTTGTTGATTAACTTTAGGCCTTTTCACAAAACACGTGTCGACATGTCACAGTAGGAAAAGCACAGGTGTAAATAATAAACCTAATGATGGCCCTGTTCCATTTAGCTGCTTTGGTTTCAGGCTCCTAGTATTGTGCATGGGGGCTCTCTGTTACAATGTCACGGCTCACCGGGACACTTGAATAGAACAGAACCATCGGTAATGTCCTTGGCAACACCTGTGCTTTTGCTACTATGACATAGTCTAAGTTAAGACGTCTGAGGTGAAAAGATCTGCTATCACACAATGCAATGCAAGAAGAAAATAGAGGAACTACTCACAGCTGCAACAGTATAGTACATATAAATGTATGTGGAGGTGATGAGAGAGCTCCATAAAAAACTTAAAGCAAAATACAAATACATTTAGTTATGAAATGGAAAAACAACCAAATCAATTGTGTACTAAATGCAAAAACAGTGTATTATGGAAATTTGTCGACATACTTTTGTGTGTTTTGTTTACAGCAGGTAGGTATGATTGAAGAAGGAAACAGCTGCAGTTTGACAATAATATCTCACGTTCACTATTGATATTTAATACTGTATGCATGGTATTGGCAGAGGTGGATGAAGTACTCAGATCTTACTTCAGTGAAAGTTGAAGTACTAGAGTGTAGGAATACTCTGTTACAAGTAAAAGTCCTGCAATCGAAATGTTACTTAAGTAGGAGTACAAAGGTACTAGCATTAAAATATACTAAAAGTGCCAAAAGTAAAAGAATGCATTCTGCAGATTGGCCCATTTCAGATTAATATATATGATATGTTTTGATTAAAATGATTGATTCATTAAAGTGTTATCACAGCTGGTAAAGGTGCAGCTGGTTTTAATGACTTTGCATACTGCAGGTAATTCTTGTGAATTTAGTCCAGCTGTAACTAAAGTCTTATTTAAGGGTTGATTATAATTCACATCACTAATCCAAATCTGTAAAGTAACTAAAGGTATTAAATAAATGTAGTGGAGTAAAAGTACACTATTTACCTCTGAATTGTAGTGGTGTAGAAGTACAAAGTAGCATAACATAGAAATACTCAAGTAAAGTACAAGTATCTCATATATCTATCTATATAGCATGACATTAAGACAGCTGATTATTTTGTTTATAAAACAGCAAACTATGAACATAACTGTGTACTTATATTTTGCTATATGAAACTGAGACATAATGTTTTATCTTCAGACGGTATTAAGGCAGTTAACCTAACACACCCAGATAAAGTTTAGCCAGCAGAGGGGCCCCTTTAGGTTTCTGTTCCCATTTATCTTTCTGTTGTCTCAACAAACAACATTTCTAAGGCAACTGCTCACAGAATATAAAGAGGGCCTGAATAGATGTTGCAGATACTTGAGTAGAGTTGATAAGTATTGCAGCGGTGGGGAGGGAGGCCTTCCTGCAGGGTTTCCACTGAGTATCGGAAACTACCTGGAGGCAGCAGGTGGCCGCAGGATGGGTAATGATGGTGGGGGCCTGTGGTGATGTTGTCGGAGTAACTGTAGAAGCTGGTGAAGCTCCTATCTGACACAGATGTCACACTTCAATGTTAGGATTGTGCACCCACCCGTGCACATATCTGAGGGACAACACCAATTAGGAGTTCTGTTGCATTAACCTAATTACTGGGTGAGTGAGAGCAGACGCACACCCTGGATTCTGTTTCATGACTCCCTAGCATGCCAGAACACACACACACACACACACACACACACACACACACACACACACACACACACACACACACACACACACACACACACACACACAAACACACACACACACACACACACACACACACACACACACACACACACACACACACACACACACACACACACACACACACACACACACACACCAGCTTGTTGTTCATCATTATTTTATAGGTTACTATAATTGTCCCAACACCCTCTACAAGATGAATTGAGAGCAAGGAGCAGGCAGACCGGTGTCTGTGTGTGTTTGTATTCTTTACAGGCTGTATATCAAAATGCCTGACAGGGCACCCTCCATTAGCGTTTTTTCCAAATGTTTAATGAGATAAACATGAAACCAAGTTGTGTTCAGTCAGAACCGGAGACATCGGGGCCACAGACTTACAAAAGGTGCATGTCGTAGGGTTTGTCTGATAAGCACAGGAGGTGGCCTAACAGGGAGTGTGTGCTGAGAACAGATGAGGTAATCCTGCAGCCTCGGCATGCATTACATTCAGATTCAGAGCCTTCAGATTATCTTGACTCAAGTGTAATAAATGCTCGTGTGAGGCCCAGCGCATTTTTTTTGCTGTCTTTACTCATCATTTTTGGCATTTTACTGGAATGTTGCACCACAAACATGTACAGTACGGTCACAGATTCATGTGATTTGGGGCCTGGAATATTAAATTTTTTATATACGAACCACTGTCAGTTGCATATATCTATGATACCGTGATATTTTCCTGTTACTTTTGAATATTTGTCAAGGCCTAAAGTTTTAAGTTTATTACATTAATATAAAATAAACAAGTAAGGATTAAAGCATCTGAATAAAGATACATCTACTTGCAATCCTTTAGACATATATTGCTATCCCTTTAGCAATCCCGGTCTGAAGACTGTAAACCATTGCATTAGCCGGTAACTAAAAGTTTCATGTTAATATGTTAAAAATATTATGCAACACATAAATATGGATATCTTTTGGCAGAGTTCTAGACCATTAAATGTCATCTCTATTGTTTATTTTAGCGTGTTTTACTCTGTTTCATCTTTCTCTCATTGGTCATGTTTTTTACAACTTTTAGGCTGCATTCTCTCCCAGGTGAAGCATGCAGTGCTCCGAGGTCATTTCTATTGAGATTTGAATACAATGATAAATAAATATTCACAAATATGTCTTATACCTAATTGTACAGTGTTTAAATATGTCTTAAACATATTTGTACTATGTATTATGTCATGTTGTTCAGAAGGTCCTATATGAAAATTAAACTACTTGCAAATACAGTATGTTTTAAAGTGTATGTACACAGGACTCCCTGAGAAAACAAATATAGCATTGTGGACTAAAAGACGTTGGATGGTTCACTCACTAGCTTTAAGGCTCAACAATTACTACCCAGTTTATCAGTATGTCAGGTATTTGGCCCCCCAGCCCAGGCCATGACCTCCTGCCCCCAGAAGCAGGACGCCACAAAGTGTCAGTCTATCCTTCATATGTCAGTTTTTACCAGGCTGCTCACAAAGCACACAGGCCACTATACTGCTCCTTGATAGCTCATGAGCTTCTGAGCATTGAAAGTCCCAGTGATCAGCTCCACCCTGCTCGTTTTCTCTGGGCTAGGTGTGATTGACTCACTTCCTCTATGAGTTATCTGTCATCCCCCAAGTCGCCATTTCTCCTGCGTGTCTCACCAGGTCAAAGTTATTCGACTCTCGCTACCGGAGTCTTATCATATTGTTAATAATTCAGACTGACAAGAACCAAATCTGACCGTCGGTACAGTATGGCTGTTAAACCGGGCGAAAAGAGCCTCTGCGCATATGCCAAAACTGGTCAGCGCACCGTGCGTAACCGAGATGTCAGGGGCTTGCCCGAGTTTACATTTGTCCCTAAATAATCCTGACAATTTGTAGAGAGGCCAAGGGAAGAACTGACACACCGCAAATAAATAAGTAAACGTGAGTCGAGACTCGGGTGACTGTGGAAGTGTAAAGGGATGGGGGTTAAATTACCAAGGACAACCCGATAGCCTGTGGCCACCACGCTTGATAATGACAATAGAGACGCCCGTTAATTATGCTAAATGTATGACACAGCAGAAGGAAAAACCTAAACTTATAAAAACAGCACAATGAATTACATAGAGACACGACACAAAACTGATGATCAGAATAAAACAGACTCACCGTTTGGACAGAACAACAAAAGGCAAGAAAAAACTATTGGCAACTGCGCTCCTTGTTTCTCACAGATCCTCCTCTTCAGTCTGCGCTAGATTAACACATATCTTCTCCGTGATTTAACTGTTCACTCCAGCCAACGTTTTTTTCGTTGTCATAGGGCGTGTGCTTGGGAAACAAGGAATGTGAAAAGAGGCGCAGCTTAAGCAACACAGACGTTTTGCACCAACTTTTTTAAACAAACATTTCCGTTGTTTGAGAAAACAGAAGAAGGCTTTGTAATGTGGTTTGGTTAATATTTTTAGTTTTTTATATGGCTGTTTTTAAACTTTTTGGGCACATTTTCTCTCAACGTGTAGTGACAAGCGCGCACTCATGGCTAAATGCGCGGGTGTTCAAAGCTTTCCCAACAGACAGATGTACTTATGCCACACCCTGAAACTTTACTCACTGGGGAAAAGAAGGAAAATACACTGTTCAGTGGAAAGGAAACTTTCAAACACACTGTAAAAGGAAGGTCTGAGTAGCAAGGAACATTTCTTTACACTTTATTTTCAGCTTAAAACCAAAAATCTAGCCTGCCAGCACCATTACTCTGTGTGTGTTCAAGAGGGAGATGATGAAGATCTCAAGACGCGCGCACACTTTTTTCAGACAACAATTCCCATGCTGCAACTCCCTTATAGACCTGTAAGCACAAGAAAATGTGAGTGTCTGGGGAACAGCTAGGACTGGTTTTAGTATTTGCTAATATTGCAAATTGTTCAACAGTGACTTGTGTGTCAGAGTGTGTGCCAGAGGGCAGTTGCTGGTGAGAGAACCAGGAGAGATAAACACAGACTACTCGACTTTAGGGTGTTTTCAATTTGGCTGATTTTTTTTTTTTTTTTTCTAACTGTGTGGCATACAGACAAGATAGATAGAATCGGAGGCTGAAACCCTCTTTATTATCACATACATGCACACAGCAGAGCACACACAGGGAAATTGGTCCTCTGCATTTAACCCATCCTAGTACTAGGAGCAGTGAGTGAGTTACATGCCTGAAACTGTTACAGAGTATTGGCTGAACCCTCCCATGCTTGTTTAGGAGATGCCCAATCAGCTGCCAGGACTCCTTGAAGTTGAGCTCTCCATCATTGTTCTTGTCCAATGAACTCATAAACTGGTCAATGGCGCTGGGGTCAGCAGCATTCTGCAGGAAAACAGGAAGCAACTACATCAAATACAAAAAAAAGTAGTAGTTAGAGCTAATGTGGACTGAGATATTATTGGTTGTGTGTGTGTGGCGCGATGAGACAGAGGCAAGCTGACACCACTGGCACATACAGCAGTTAAATCATTCATGCATCGTCAGCAGAGGTGGTTTGGCATTAGGATCAATAGCTCTGTCGCCATCTAGTGACCAAAGGGAGTATTCCAACACTCCATGCGAGGGTAGCACATGGAATTTTCCACACTTGGAAAGGGCAGCCCAGTAGTTTGTGTTTGGCCTCAAAAACTGCTACTTTATGCTGTTGTGCTCTGGTTAAACACAACAACACAACCACAAAATACACAAGGCTAGAGAGAAACTGAATTCTCCGAAGGTTGCCAACTCTTTCTTCGATGAAAGGCTCATTGTTAGTGTGCAGCGACACATTCATTTTCTAATATCCTGTTCCAACATGATATAGAACTACTCCAGGAAGGAGGGAAAATAACAAAAATATTCCTTTTAAGTACTTTTGTTCTACTCAGACGTAGAGTAAAACCACATGCATTTTCATAGAGAAGAACAGAAATGGCCTTCTGAACACAAGTATGACTAACAGTTAATTATATGGTCACAGCAAGAAGGGCAAATGTGGCATCCAGATGATACCCATTTCAATACGATTCAGCTCTCTGAGGAGTTATGTTTGACTGGAGAACAAAGAGAGTTGGAACAAACTTAGAAAATGTTCCTGATTATTTCTGTATCAGTTTAACTTTAAATTGCTCTCGTGTTGAGAGCAGGAAGCCGAGTGCAGCTTATCAAAAATCTAGAGATAAGGCCGGTCACATGGTTTTGATAAGTGATCCTCTTTAAAAAGACAAAAAACAAGTTGTTGTCTGTCTTTAAATACTTAATGATTTCCTAGGTATTTCTGACTCTCAATCACAAACCCACGTGTTCCTTCTTGAGATAAACAGCCCTTAATGGATGCTCATACTACTTAAAAAGATGGATTGATTCCTTAAAACACTTCAACTTTCTGCAAATGTTAGACAATCTTCTTCAGGCTTGTATTAATGCACATTTGTACCAACAAATCTAGACTCCACTGGTGCAGGGATACGTCTTAAACTGGGACACCAGCACACCAACAGCAGACTCTATCACAAGCCAAGAGAATGTCTGGTCTGATCTTTGGGCCATCATTTGAGGAAAGGTACAAATTACAAATATGGTTGGTTATTATAAAAATCTATTCATTTAATATGTTTAATTTATGATACAGATTAAGCATACGTTGGGATGGATCAGAAACTGGCAACACAAAGCTCATAAACTCAGGTATTTTTGTGGGCAAGTTGTGAGGACACAAGTCTTCCTGGGCCTTTTCTAGAAAACTTCTCCAGGTTAAGAAGATTAATACATTTCTAAACACTTATCATTCCAAAATGCAAACCATGTTTAGAAAAGACTGCTGACCTTTTTCCATTCAACCCCAGTGTGTAACTAGCCTATGGCAGGATATGGGTTGCTGGAT
Source organism: Eleginops maclovinus (assembly GCF_036324505.1). Classification (NCBI taxonomy): domain Eukaryota; kingdom Metazoa; phylum Chordata; class Actinopteri; order Perciformes; family Eleginopidae; genus Eleginops; species Eleginops maclovinus. Next base: position 11,132,335 of record NC_086351.1, on the reverse strand, counting down.
GAATCACCTCCTTCAGGATGGACTAACAATCAGAGTAAGGACACGTTTAACATACCAAAAATAGCTTAATGTTTAGTTCAGTTTTGCCAATGTGTAGAAAATAGTCTCACATTTTCCACAGCTTTGTTACAGTGTGAATCTGTGGGCAAAAAGCTGCAGATAGCCAAAAAGAAAGCAGTAAATCAGAAATAATTACACTCTGTGTTGCAAAAACTTTTGAGAATTGGGCACTTGGGTTTCACTTCAGAGGAATGGTATCATTTAAACCAAAGCTCTGTCAGGATTTGCACAATTGGCATATTAGGTAGGCAGTTAGCACTGACAAACACAATGGCTTTATCATCCAAATATCCCCACACCTCGTTTTCCTGTCTCAGCTGCTAACACACACGCTCACAAGCTCATATACCCATCCTTGTATACCTGAAACAGCAGTCTTTCGTTCTTCTCTTCCATTCCCTCGGCACTCGAGGAGTGCAGCTGCTCTTGTAGAATAAATGACTTAGGGTTTTCCACCGGTGCTGCTGCTACTTGTCTAACGATTCCTGTATTTGTATCTAAGGACTTGTTGGTCAATATTTCAAAACATAATCCATACTTTCTGAATTCCTTAAAGCTTGCCAGACTCACTCCTCCAGCAGTAGGTCCTCAGAGGAGATGCATTTGTTTTCTGCTTTAACTTCCATGCGAATAAGAACAGTGTGGGAACACTCCGAGGACCTTGAAGTTATCCATACAGTGGCAGCACTAAAGGGTTTATGGGTCTCTTTTCACAGGCTTTATTACTTGGTGATCCGTTACAGAGAAGTGAGCATTAGGGAATGTAAATCTGAATGGGAGTTAGTATTTTCTTTTAAAGACAGTAGTTTGATTGAGTGTTTGTGTGATAGTGTGACATAACTGCTGAAGTTAAGCAAAGCAGTTTGAAGACGTTATGAGGAACAGCTCCTCAATTAGTTGGATCAGTACTTATAAATAGTATTTATTAAAAGTATAGCATTTAAACCAGTCCCGTTTCCAGTTTATTGTCTCCAAATGGCACAATGCGTGACTGACGATATGTGACTGAATGACATGGAGTAGTCAACTTACCGTCTCAATTCTTACTCTTCTTTCCTCTGCTACCATGGGCCCAGTACATCCCACTCCACCCATCTGGATACAGGGAATATAAAAAGTAGGAAACTGCCAAAAAAAAATCCCCCGAGGAGAAGTTACCGTTAGTCTTGGAAAGGCAAACCAAGGAGAAAGGAGATGATTCATCAGCAGTGGAACAATATCAGTCATGTTTCATTGATCTGTCAGCAAACAGCTTATTACAGATCCCACTGGGTGTTAAAAGAAATAGGTGGGACAATTGGTGCAACAACAATTTACTTATTAATTATCAACAAAACATCTCACCTTCTTTCCAAATTTGCAGAATCAAGAGGACTTGGAAATCAAATTCAGACTAGGACCTGAAATCAATGTGTCTAATTCAAAATGCAGATGTTATAGTAAACCTTAACGGGTGAGTGAAATAAAAATGACGAAACAGTTATTTAATCCCAGGGATGCACCAATTTATTATTCTGCTCTTGCAACAGTACCAAGGCCAAATAAAAAACATCCTAACATACAAAGTTCTCTATGCTGCCACAAAGCCCACACAGCATGTGGTTCTGCATCCTCCCAAGATAAACATCTCTATGTGGCTTTAGACCTTTCATTTCAAAACATTTAATAAGTTAGCGTGTAAACAGATAGCAAGTACTAAATGCTTTTTTGGGAAACTATGCCCCACAACCTCAGTGCTACAACCTTATCAAGAAAAGCTAAATTCACAATAAAACAATAATTAAAGAGCTTTAGTGCACAACACAAGTTCTGTACCTGAAAAAAAAAGCTCAACATGTTGATATCTTATGTGCCAACCAAAGATATTTGAATCTATATGATACCAATCTGTATCAATAAGTTAACTATGTCATTCTGCATAGTCCTTAAAACACATATTTAATGCAATATGTACAAACAATCAAAACTAAAATTAATACAGACATTAAATATTCACTAACCTCTTCAGCAGTTCATGCCACCCTTTCTGATGGTTAGAATATAATCTAATATTAAGTGCAAAGCTAAAGCATTAAAACAAAGAGGGCCGACTGTAGGCTCAGTGAACAGTACATCAGTGCAGAGCAGGAGGTGTGGTGTGTGAATAAGACTTTACAGCAGCTTTATGAGAGTCAACGAGGAGTAATATCGCTGCTAATCCAACAGGTTTTATTTCCCCCTATGCAAAGTGAAGGAGTAGCACAGTGTGCAGAAATAAGTTCCACCCCGACAGATATTCAACATGAGCTGCAGGTGCTCAGCCACAAATAAAAGAGAAGTGTGAACAAAGAGCACGCGGAGGCTACGTGATGTTTGCATTAAGCTACACTCGCCTCTTATCTTCTATCCTAAGTCCATCCCAAAAACATCAGGTAAATGCACTCTCATTCGGCATTGTAAAGGACTAATGTGAAATACAAAACTTCCAGAAACAGTGAAATTGAATAATAAGTTGAACTCCTTGGACAACAGAGGGTAAATGTCCTGTAAACGCGCAGACAGGATGATAAATGTATACTGGTAAGCGTTTGTGGTCCAATATAAAATGTTCCCTTTGAATAACCTCTCATCCGTCATGACCGCTCTTAAGCTACTTTCGACAGATCCATCAATCCCGCCATCAGCCGCGTCCTCGTGCGCTCTCCTTCCTCCCCTCTCCTTTGGCTCTCCCCTCTTTCTCCACAGCCACGGGTGCTGCAAACTTTTGTAGGACTTCTTTGCCGAACTCCTCCATTTCATCCTCTAGGTCACTGTCCTCTTCGTCCGCCTCGTCATCCCCTTCTACCATGTCTTCCAAAATATCTTCCAAATCCTCGGCGAACTCTGCGAAGCTCGTCTGCTCGTGGACGAAGAATCCCTCCTTGAAAAATTTGGCGGCTAGCTTTTTGAGCTCATCTGTTTTGGAAGCAGCCACTCCGGCCTCCTCTGCTTTGGATAGGTACGTTTGGAGGATGGCCTCGAACTGGGCCAGGGGGACAGGCAGCAGCCCCTCCGCCTGAGCGCAGGTCTCCAGTGAGTTGCACTGCTGCGTTGGTTTGGGATTTTGCTGGAGGCGGTCTGTCTGCTGCGCCCAGTACTCGGGCTGATCCAGGGAGGGCCGGCTGTAGGTGTGAGGAGGCTTCCTGTCTGCCCATAGAGGCTCTTCCTTGTGGTTTTTATGATCGTTAGATTTGCGTTTCTGGGGGCTGGATCCGTCCTTTTTCCGATCTCCGGTGTGTTTTCTGTCTTTCTCACCTCCTCTCTTCCACGGTTCTTCCTTCTTTTCCCACTGTTTCCCCTCATCTTTCCTCTTCCCCTCCTTCTCATCTTTACCATTGTTCCACTGTTTCCTCTCATCCTTCCCCTTCCTCTCTGGATGTTTCCTCTCTTCCCACTGTTTCTTTTCACCCTTTCCTTTGCTATGATCTTTGCTGTTCTTTCCTTTCCAGTCACTTTCCTTTTTTATCCACTCTTTCTTCCCTCCTTTGTCTTTCCGATCTTCTTTCTCCCATTTCCCTTTGGTACTTTCCTTGTAGCCATCTTTCCCTCCCTTCTTCCATTCCTCCTTGCCCTTGTTCTTCTCTCCACGGTCTTTTCCTACCTTCCAATCCTTCTCTTCCTTACCGCTCCACTGTTTACCCTCCTTCACTTTCTCATGCTTTGCTTTGTTCCAGTCTTTCTCCTCCCTCTTTCCTTTCCCCTCACTCTTTCCTTTCCCCTCTTTCTTCTCTGCCCTATCCTTCCATGGTTTCCCTTCATCACCTCTGCTGGACTTTTCTTTCTTCCAGTCTTTCTCCTTCCATGGTTGTGTCTCATCACTGGCTTTCTTTACCTTACCTTGCTTATCTTTCTCCTTTTCAAACTTTCCTTGCTCATGTTTTCCCTTTTTCCATTCTGTTTTCCCCCCATCTTTCCGCTCATTCTTTCCTTCCTTCCATTCAGATTTCTCTTTCCACTCCTTATTCTCGCCTATGTCACTTTTATCTTTCTTCACATCTTTTTTCTTCTCCTCCAATGGCTTTGTGGGCTGTCTCTCTGTGGATCCAGCTGCTTCCTGTGTGCTCTCCTCTGGCTGGCCACTAGAGGGTGGTGTGGTGAGCTTCACAGGATCTGGAGCTGGAGCTGGAGCTGGTGCTGGAGCTGGTGCTGCTTCGCTGGCTGCTGAAAGAAAAACAGAAAGTCACTTCAACTGCAAAAACGAGATATGTCAATTAAATAAACAGAAAGGAGGAAATGGGAAGAACCATACTGCACTTTCCCTAGCTGTCTGATAACTATCATCCTTGTACCTGAGGGGATTTTTAATTCAGTCACAGTGGATCTCAGAGTTTCTAGCTCTTTGTGTAGGGCAGGGACAGACTCCAGCTCTCTCTTCATCCTCTCGTTCTCTTTCTGAAGCACAGGGAGAGATGCCATCTCTTTCTTCAACCTACTGTTTTCCTCCTCCAGCCCCTCCCTCCGCAGCCGCTCCTTTGCTCCCTCTGCTGCTTGTCCCTTGGCTACTTTTAGCTCTTCTCCCTGTTCCTGATAAAAAAAAGGGAGGGAAAAGAGGGTCCTGTGAGACTATAACAAACTCAGTGACATGTATAAGCATGAAACACATTCATGTACACACACACACACACACACACACACACACACACACACACACACACACACACACACACACACACACACACACACACACACACACACACACACACACACACACACACACACACACACACACACACACACACACACACACACACACACACACACACACACACACACACACACACACACACACACACACACACACACACACACACACACACACACACACACACACACACACACACACACAAAATTAGGTAAGAGACAGAATGGAGTCACACCTGAAGTTGGGCTTGTAGCACAGAAATCTTCTGGTTCCCTTCGTCTAATTTATTTAGTAGCTCTGTGCTGTCAGCATCTACTGGGGGAGGAGGAACCTCTAGACTAAGCCACTCCTGTCAACAAAAGACACACATCACAACAAAAAGATTTTACACTTCTCAGATCAGGATTGCAAAACAGACGTCGAGAAGTGAGGGAACATTAGTGCAGAGTTGTACAGTTGGTAGTAGTGGAGTAATGTTGCGAGTGGTCTCTTGCTGAGCATATCACACTAAAAATGCATGGGGTAGTGCTCATTGTACTGTAAACTAGGGACACACAGGGTATTTATAATAAATAACAGTTCTAAAAAACACAGACTGAATAAAGAAGGACAATAATTCAAATTGGACGTCAGACTGACCTGCTTTCCTGGTACTTCTGCATCTTTCAGCTCCATTGTGCCATAATCGCTCTCTGGAAATGAATTATGCAAAGCTTATTGTTCATGTGAATAAACACACTGTCTAAAAAAACAAGCAAAAAATGTGCACGTGATGGAAAATGCCAACTTCCAAAACAACAATAAAATAAAACAATTTTGTTCACACTTTTGCCTTATGCTCTATTTTCCTTCAAAGCTTTTACAGTGATCATATAGGAACAGTTAACAAAAACGTACAAAATGGGCATTGCACTTCAAACAATATGATGTTCAAACTCATAATTATTGGTTTACATTTCTGGTGATGCAGCATATGTTTTTCATTAAATATCAGCGAAAATCATTCTCACTTTTGCTCACACGTCTGCATGCAGTGCTTTTGAAAGTTGCTTTATAACAGCTTTTTAGATTTAGATTAAAAATATTCTGCATGCACATTCAAACACAAACACATGCAGAGGCTAAGACAGCACTGACTCACACACATACTCTACACATATAACCTACCCTCATCCAGGTCCATGAAGACACCTGCAGATACAATACACCTCAGTCTCAGAGCACTCTTTGTTTACTTTACTCCAAGTATTTTTCCTCTGTCTCACTTCCTTTTCACATGTTACAAGTCATCCAATGTTCACAGATGTTTACCTGCGCAAATATTCATTAGGGGAATCCTACCTGACAAAAAGATGGTGCCAAGGCCCACCAGAATGAGAGCACCCAGTATGCACTTGTTCACAGAGAACCCGCTGTCCTCCTCCCGCTGTGGCAGCTGAAACTCTTCCTCGACTTCCTCTTCTTCGTCCGCCCGTCCAACGCGCTCCAGAGCTGCCAAGAGAGACCTCCTCCTCCTCACCTCTGGCCCTGGCTCTTCTCCCGTCTTCTCAGTTCTCTCCTCACCCACCCCGGAATCCCCAGGGGAGTCTGGAAGGGGAGAGTATGAAAGGCTGTTGTACTTTGCAGAGGTTTAATGTATTCTACGTGTACTTGAGCTGCAAAACAATAAATAATTGCGATTATTTCAACTGAAACTGTAATTGCAATATGATCGCGATATTAGGGAGAATGACACTTTTGAAAACATTTACCACATTGTCTTTGTTAAATATGCTAAAATGATCATGGGGAGATTTTTATAGAAGATATGTTGATGTTTATAAACACATTTCGCCTGAATGGCACTAGTGCATATTTCCATTCAGAGCAACTTCAGATTAATTGTGCAGCATGAATGGTTACCAGCATGAAACAGCTACTAATTCAATGTGTGTGTGTGTGTGTGTGTCTATGTACATTTTTTTTCTTGTATTTAAACTGTTGCAATTACAAAGTTGATGTTAGATAGCACAGCAGCTATAGCGCTGTAAACCGTCTGAAACTGCAGTTTACTCCAGCTGGGAGATAAGACCCGCTTCTTTATTGGCTCTGCTGTGCATGGAACGCTGGTTAATCTGATGCTTTGCCATTCCTTATTTTCTTTTCATTTGCATAAATAAGACTTAAATGTTGAATAAATGCCCGCCCAGAAAGTAATTCAAATGGCTCATTTTCGAACTTCTGCTACGGAAACTTTCCAAACTACTCCCATCACAATTTTTTGTAAAGAGAGCAATGGGACCATTAAAGGACTCTGTAAATAACTCCATGACGCTGAACTCTGGTTGGTAAACCAAAAGTGTAACAACAGAAATGCACAACAGAGCAAAAGAAGACTCATTGTTTTAATGCCGTAGCGTGAAAAATAGCTGCAGACCAAAAAAGCGCCACACTGCAAACAACTTTAGAGGTCCCAGTCCCTCTGAAGCCAATTAACTTCTGCAGGGTGTCATGCAGCCACGAGTTACTGTCACATCATGCCGCCTGCCTCGTACCAAACAGAGCCTCTGCAGACAACCTCCTGGCCCAGATACTGAGCAATTCCAAAACCAGCTGGTCCACCAAGTACACTTCAAACACAAATAGTACATCCGGCTTAATGACCAAAAAATAAAAAGGAAAGGATACAGGCATACCAGGTGATCATCCTTATAGAACATACAAATGCTAAAGAGGCTGAGGTAATAGAATATTAAATGGATCCCACAATCAAGAAATATTTGTTTTCCTCTTACCTGCAGTGCTATTTATTAATCTAGATTGTTTCGGTGTGAGATGCTGAAGGTTGGAGACAACAGTTGTAAAGAGGTCTGCATTCTCTTTATTATAATGGAAGTAGATGGCGCTCTGCTTTGGTCCTCAGAGCACAAAAACAAATACATTTTTCTCTTTCGTCTAATCATAAAATAGCTTCCCAAGATAAACCACAGACCTTGTTGTCTGGCTCTGGATTAATACTGAGCAAAACCCAGAGGTACCTTGCCCAGTGGGGGATAAATATTCCCCAATAAATGTCTATTAAAATTTGCCGGAAGCTGTCCACGGACCCTGCGATGACAGCTTCTTGTGGTAACATGTTCCACTCTCTGATTGTTCTGGGAAAGAATTAGTATTTCAGAGTGTCACTAGAAGCGGATGTTCTCTGGAAGTTCAAGGAGTTAGCATTCCGGGTCATACTTCTAACTGGCTTTTATTGATGCATCAAGGGCTGCGAAGTTATGGATAATTTGTGCGCAGTTTTACGTAGGAACTATTTTCTTTCCACCAAACTACACATTCCAACGAGTTAGCACGAGCCTGTTTAGGTTAGGTGTTTGAAATGTGTTTTTCTATGTAGTTCCATTATATTTCGAGAGATATCTCCCAACACTGAGTAACACACCAAAACAATCTAGTGACAAGTATCACTTCATGTAAGAGGAAACATAAGTTGTATTTCTTTTTTGTTCTGGGATGAACTGAATTTAATAATAACATGACTAAAGTCTTGGTGATCATACCTGCCTGTTTCCCTAAGTCGGCTGTTCTGGCGAAAAGCTCTGACTCCTCCCCTTCATATTGTATCTCTTCCCCGTTCAGCGAATGCAGCGCTTCTTCCTGTACGAGCCTCTCCACTTCCTGTGTGAACTCCACCCCTCCCAGAGTCTCTGTGCTCAGCAGTGAGGCTGGGGGCTCATCAGGGGAGGGGGATATGTGGGTGTAGGAGTCAGAAAATGAGTCCGGGTCAGGGCTGGTCTCTGCCGGGCCCTCAGGGAGGCCCTCTGACTGGCTGAGTTCATCACTGCCAGGGACAACGCTGTCGGATACTTCCAGAGAGCTGGGAGGGGGGGCATCAGTGTCGGCGGTTGGTACGGAGGTGTGTTCCTCTGTCCCTGTGTCTTCACTTAGCTCTGCCGCTTTGTCTTCTGATAGCTGGTACAAGAATCAGGTCAGTAAACTCCTTAAGGTATTGCACGGTGAGGTTTGAACTCAAGCAAGGTGACTAATTCAATAGAACAAGACATGCGACATGAAGAGTTTAATATTACTTTTGTAACAGTATGGTGAATGTGAAGCCAGTTGGCTTAGTTTAGGCCAGGGGTGTTTTGAATCGGCCCTCAGCAAATTCAAAAGGTATAATGAAATCTGGCCCACAAATGAAACTTGTGCTTGTTTTATATTTTACTTCTGTAATATTTATGTACACATATATTACATACTAGTAGTCATGTGTTAATAAGCCCACTCACTTAAAGAGCTGAGATGAAAGCTGCTTTTTCTTAATGTACCTACATGTGATTGATTTTGCTAACTTATAACTTAACTTATGAGGCAATATATCCACCTCTAGTGAGGGGCCCAGCCCTTCGTACATGTTTCTGTATGTGGCCCCCGTGAAAAAAGTTTGCACAACCCCTGGTTTAGATCATAGACTGAAAACAGGGGTGGATATCCTGACTCTGTTGGAAAGTAAAACTACCTAAAAGTGTTATTTGTTCTTTATACAAAAATAATACAAATAAATAAAAACAAGATTCAGAAATATTTTATTAGCAGATTACTCAAACTAACCAAAATAATGGATTTACCTAGAAGCATTTTATTTGTGTTTCGTGTTTGGTCACTGTGTGCTTTTGGTTAAAATTTAAAAAAATGATATGGATATTTGATCATAATAATAATAATAATAATAAAAATATATAGTTTATACAGAAATAGGATGAGAAATATAACCGTCTTGTTATCTAAACATGGACTTTTTTCTTTTTTTTCACCCTGGAATGTGTAATGTATGTGTATAGCATTTTGTTATTGTGTGCATTATTTACAGATCCTGCAACTGGATGACTAAAGGAAGTGCTATTTTCTGTATAAGCTATGCTTTCTGGCTTCCCGCTTTTGTTTGTTAGTCAGACTCATACATTGTCTGTACCAATATTGAAATCGTAGAACAAATACAAAATACAAATAAATACTTTGTTTAATAACTAGGAAAAAAAAGGTGTAAAAGAATCAATTTTGGTAAAAACAACAATTTTGTGCTGGACTATTTTTTTGGATAGAACCAGTTGCTAAGCAACCAGTGAAGCCTTCAGGAAATTAACTGTCCTGGCCAATAAATAGTCCACAATGGTCCAGGAGGATAATGCTTGCTTCAAACTGAGCCAAGCCAACTTTTCCAGTCTTTATACAAAGCTAAGCTAGTCGGCTGTTGGCTGTAGCCAAATCATCATGGACAGAAATTAAAATAGTTTAGATTTTCTATCTAACTCTCTGACAGACAGTCCATAAGAGTCATTTACAAAACTTCGAGCTATTGCTTTAAATGAAAACATATACTGTATAAGAAATAGGGTGATGTGACATGTTGGTGCATTTCAGCATTTTGTTCACACGTCTTTAATTTACACACAAATACTTGTACGTTAGTTTTTAAATGATTAATAAAAACACAATAGAAAATGACGTGTGCTGTCTCACCATGTGGTGGCCCTCCTCAGGGAGCTCCTCCGATGACTCTGCACTGTCTGCAGGATGGCTCTCCCCCGGACTCGCTGCATCAAACACAGAAACAAGACAGAAGACTTCAAGAGCGGCCGTTAAACATATTTCAAATGTGACTATTCTAAATGTAGCAACGCTTACTTGGGAGTGTGTGGAGGAAAAAATTAAGAGCAGTGGTAATGTACACTAATAAGTAAAAATAATAGACTAGATCTTGTAACAGGTCTTTGTGTTCGAGATATATTTACTGAGTGATACACAATCTAACTATCCTCAATGTATTTTGATAATCACCTGCTGCAGTGGCAAGGCCCTCTTCATGGTGCTCTGTCCCCTCTGCCAAAGGCCTCAGGGTTTCAGCAACAGTCTCCTAGGACAAGCAAACAGTCAAAAGGGAAACAAACAATGAGTGTGTGTGTGTGTGTGTGTGTGTGTGTGTGTGTGTGTGTGTGTGTGTGTGTGTGTGTGTGTGTGTGACTAGCCTCAGGTCAGTGTCTCTTAAGGAAACACTCCACCAACACTTTTCCTAAAGAAAACATTTTTAGCACCCTTTTATGATAAATAAATCAAATTTTAAAAAAGAAAATATGTTTATATATATATTCAGTTGACAAACTCTCACATATCATGCAGTATGATCCAAGTTTCATTTATCTAGCTGTATGAAATGCTCCCTTCTTCTCAAACACATGCATTTGTGCTAATACCTAGCCATTTAAAATACTATGGACTCACACGGACAAGTAGCCCACCTGCATAGGAGTGAGATAGTTTACGTGGATGTATCTTAATTAATACGTTTTAAAAAAAAATTGCACTAGTTTTGTTGGGGACTGAACTTCTATAGTTTTCCTGGGTTTTAAACTCAGCGCCATTTAATTCAGTGCATGAAAGATGTCTCCACTCTTCGTTTACCATGGAGGCATGCTTGGAGAACTCAAAGTCACAGAGGGTTACTAATTAATAATCAAATAATTCATTAGAAGTGACGTATTTCTTTCGAGGCAGTTTGCACTCCTTATGTCTTCTTACAGTAATCTACCTCATATCCAGGTGACCCAAAATAAAATCAATTAGGACAAGGAGGTTTTTTTCAATAAAAATAATGATTTTTCAATGAGGTCATGCAAAGTGACTTCCTAAACTTTAAGGAGTGGTGATACCTCAGGAGCGAGGATAGTCCAGCTGTTGTTAGCACTGCTGACACCAGACATGGCCCCCCAAAGGCTTTGTCTGTCTCCTGCAACACGAGAGGAACAAACAAAACAGATTACACTATAGAAGTTCACTGAGCATAAGACAAATGAAATATGTACTCCTTTATGTCTTTATACATCGTGCATTGTACATCAAGCTGGCTGTGTGATTTTACAACAATGCTAATCCAAAAATGTTCAATTATGGCCAAGAAATTCAGAAATTCACTTGTTACTGTAGCGACAGCCAACAGCCCCATTGAGCAGGTGCTTTACTTTTTACTCTAGCCCACAATAATGGTGACAGTGTGAGTACTGCAGCTAAAGGATATTTACATCTTCTGTTTACCCACAATCTAGATTTGAATAAATGCCTTTTCTATTCAGCCTCACCCATTCTGACAATAAAGGAGCTACTGTAACATATTACCCTGTGTGTGTGTGTGTGTGTGTGTGTGTGTGTGTGTGTGTGTGTGTGTGTGTGTGTGTGTGTGTGTGTGTGTGTGTGTGTGTGTCAGTGTGCAGGAAGTCCAGTTCCTTGAGGACATTGAGTCCTCCATTAGTAGTTTGTGTGTGGTGTGGGCCTTTTGGTCACCCTAGCTTTTGACTAGCTTGGGAAATGTTTTGGCACAGGTTACGGGTAACTAAGGCCGGCACCAGTCTTGAGACACAGACAGCAGAATGAGAGTTTCAATTTGAAAGCCACTGGTCTGTAGATATACATCTACAAACCGGTAAATTTCAACTGTATAATGGATATACGTCCTTTTCCTATGTGGAATTAGCCGACACAATTTACTGTAAGTTAAACATACATTGCTGTTTCCCTGAATCTCTGTCAACAGTAATGTGCCTGACTAACACAACACCTTCAGGATCCAGATCACTCGAGCAGAAACAGACTGACATTTCAATTTCACCTCCTGTTCAGATACAAATGTCAGGTTTTACAGTCGTATGAAGCCTTTTCCTCTCAAAACAGCAGAGGAGAACATAACAGAAATACACATCATGCGTAGTCTGGCTTTTGTCAGGGAAAGCAGAAAGAGCTAACCGCTTACATTAACACAACATTGTCTGGGTAATGACACACTTCACTCCCCAAATTCAATTCTCTCCCAGCTCCGCAATTTAGGTCTCCTAATCGAGTGCCTCCCAAGAGAAGTCTACTGAATCTAGCCTAGGGCCCCAGGAGCATTGTGAGGCATATAGTGGAATGGCTTAAATAGATCCTGGCTAAATATAGCTACCATAAGAGTGAGTGGAGACAGAACATGTAGAAAATGGGCATAAGGAACAAAGTACAGGCAGAAATGTATTCTCAGGAAAGAAATAACATACTTATTTTAACTGCCCCACACATTTTATGCTTTCAACAGAGAAACATATACTTTTCTTTGCTCTGTACTCTGGTTTTACTCACAAATATAACCTGTTAAGCTGTTTGAGAGGCTGGGTTACATCACATTTTCATAGCAGTCATATTTAAAGATAGGCTCCTTGACAGCCTGCCTGATCTCAATGTATTAATACTATTTCAAACCGTGATCTGCTCTTAGTTTACTTTATGTGTCTCCTTGAATCAGGCAAATGTAGCCTGTAGGCCAAATCTCCCCATCTCAGTCTCAGCAGGGTAAATTACCAAAAAAGGTCAAAAGAATAAACCAGAGGGAAGGCCATTAGTAAAACAATGTTAGGCTGTCAGTAAATGCCAAATGACCAGCATGTTTACAGCGGCTCACACACAGCACCATAGAATTACAATGTAGCTCAGTTATTGAGATCGCTTTACTGAAGGGGCGTGATGCCTGTGACAGGAAACGTCATATTGCGATGAGCACAAAGAAAAATAAAACTTAAAACTGAGATAAACAAAATGTATCACTTTTGAAAAAACCCAGAGAAGACTATCGAAAGCAGGCTTAAACATTAAAGGTCTAAAGCAAAGAAATAGATAACATTGCATTACACAACTTTCCACTTTAACTGTCAACCGAGTAACCAGGAAAAAGTGAGTGAAACTACGTTAGCGACGCAATGGAAGATCATACAACAGACGCTGTTGCTTTGAAATAAAAACACTTGTAGGTAAGATCAAAGTGTAGGTTTGTTCTTACCGTAGTTTGTCGCTTTACTTCAGTTCCCACAGTCTGTCACAGATAGAGCAGCAGACAATTCTGAGTCTTCCCATCCAACCTGCGAACTTAGAAAGTGCCTCATAAACTTGCAAGATTGAGCCCCTCTTCCAATCGCAGACGGCGTTGCCTCTGGACCCGCCCCTCTCCGTCCAGCTCGACCAATGGCATGCGGCGTCAATGTGTTTCACTGGGAAATATTCCAGGTTGATTGACACACACAGGTGACGGAGGGAATGTAAAACATACATCATCTTGCATGCGTTAAAGCCATCAGTCCAAGGCATTAGATGCTGGTAGTCCATAGACTTGGGTTGATTCAGGTTATTCAGGTTTTTGGTTACAATATCCTTCAAGACAACTTGTAAACTGTGTCATGTTTTCGTTCCAATACATAATTCATTAATTGGACCTCCATAAAGACACACTATTTGGCAAACTTGGTCTAATTCACATTAAAGGTGGACACCTAAACAATAATACTACACACACATATATATACATATTCTTTAGCCGTACAAGTAAACTAAAATATTAACCAAAACAAAATGAAAAAACATGCAGACATAACGGTTATCTTTTTTCTATTCATCAGTTCCTTTATTCATTGCACACCAGTTTGTGTTGTACAGTGAACACCAGGGCTGCCATTCCTCAAGAAGTCAGATCAGCAAGGTTGAACTCAGGACTCTGACCCAGTCTTTCAGTGAGTATTTGAAGCTTCTGAAAATGTGAAAGTGTTTCCTGGAACCCAAGAAGAGCATCCTACAACCACTGAAAAAACAGAGATAAAAATGTTTCAAAACAAACTATTTTACAAAACTATTCCCCATAGAAATGGCTGCTTTCTAAAATTGAGATCCTCACTTTAACAGTACCCTACAACATTTGCATTATAATCCAATTAGACAGAATTAGCTAAGTTTTCTAGTATGTTGTCATATGAGACAAAACTCATACTTGCCAATGCTTTGCCAGAACTGCTGATCAAACACTCCATTCTCAATAAAATAGTAGGTGGTGGAAATTACACTGAAGGAGCCGTCGGAATAAAGTGAAAATCAATGTTTAACCAATTGATCAACTCTCTTAGTCCAGGATCTCTTTGATGCACCAGCAGCAGAGCAGGAAATAGAGGCATTCTTTAACCGACTGGATAAAACCGTAGGCGACGTTTCCTCCCAAGAAGTTCTTGCCTCTTCCCAGACCCATGGCCATGTCCCGCAGATGCTGTCCCAGAGAGGAGGAGGGCATGGCCTGAGGAAGAGGACGCTGGGGATGCATGGCTCCGGAGAGGAAAACAAAGCAGAGGCAACAAAGAGGCCAGCTGACGAGAAGAAATAGGAGGTGATGTCTGACAAGTCGAATCAGACTGTGCCAGTGCAACAGCTGAAGTCTGTTTCGTATTCCTGGCACAGTTAACTCCTCTACTTATAACCTCCTATACAAACTGCAGGCTGACTCCATTCACATCCTGCTTTTTCGTGACTGTTCTCTGCTTTCAAACATCCGCTGATTGATTTGCCTTGTTTACCTATGCTCCACACTATTCCTTTCTGTTGTATAGGACCCCACGCACTTTCCCTGCGCTCTAATAATCCCTGAATCAGCCACCTACTGTTAGAGGCTCATCTGTTCACAAACAAGAGGGTTCCAGTAGCTCCAACACAACTCCCACTCTTTGTTCAGGACAGTACTGTATGTGACAGGCGATCATACCTTCCAGCAGTGTCTGCTTTGTTGTTTTATTTTCCAAGGATGTTTGGTGTACTTTGATAGAAAAATGAAAGTTATCTTATAAAAAAAGCCTATCCAAAAAAGGGCTAGACCCTTGGGCTAAACACACACTTATATCAAAAGCCAAACTCACAGAGAGAGATGAATGATATATGTATTTATATATGCAATCTATATTTTCAGATACAGGTGTAAACACAAATGTTTCCCTAAGAACAAAAAGTACTAAAAAACAGAAACACAGAAGTAAAAATCAATATCTTTGCACGCTACTCAAAAGTAACCTTTGGCTTTCACAAATTTAAAAGTACAACAGCATCATCAACATTATCACCATCACCAACAACAAACAACACATAAAAAAAATGATTTTCATGCAACAAAGGCATCTGTGATGTAGGATGATAACACGGGAATGGTTCACTAATGATGCAGAGGGTCAAGTGGGTCACTTTATGAACACACACTCACAGTAAGGCAGATCTTAAAGGTCTAGTTTTCCCCATCGCTGACCTACAAAAACCTAAGCAGGAGTGTGTTTCTCACTGACCCAGCTGTCACTCAGGTATGTGCATGTGTGCATGTTAGATTACATATGAACCCGCTTTAGGGTCTGACGACTAGTTGACAGTTAAGCTTAAAAGATCCCTTCTCATGTTTCTAGAGTTTGGCATCGACTTATTTGACAAGTTCAATTGGATTTAAAAAGAGCTACCTCAGTGCTGTGTTTAAAAAAAAAATTGTATCACATAAGTCATTAAGGACATGAAAACAATAATCCAACATTGAACTGACCAATCAAAAGTCTATGTTATTTACAGATGGTCAGGAAATTACCCCTCCCTCCACGATGACATCAAGTATCTGTGACTATAAGCTGAATGCAAGAATGTGCATCAGAGGAGATTGCCATCACTGGATCTGTGTGTGAATGTTTGTTGGGAGTGTCATTTTTGCAAAGTCTTTGTTTAACTTTGTTTAACTGAGAGGCTTGTGTTAGATTCTCCTGTAGTCTACTACATTTGAATTAAGTACATAAGGTGACTGCATTGAAGTGACGTGACTGCATTGAAGAAACAAGGCACAATTAAAAAGATATAAAAAAACACAACATCATCATCATCACCACGAACTGAGGAAGCAGAAATAGAGAAAGACAAACAATGGCGTGAACTTCTCCCCACTAGATCCTCAAAGTTTGTGAAAACAGCACACTGAGGAACAACATTTGGCTTAACATTAGCAATGCTCCAGAAACATGTATGTCCTAATGTTCAGTTACCCCCAAACCACCTCAGTTTTTTTTTTTTTTTCAAAGGACATGATTCCCTCAAGTGATTGAAAAATGAAGCAACATCACGATTCACAAAATCACCTTACCAGTTACAATGACATATTTGCATCATTTTACAGAGGGAGATTGATTGCATGGACTGTTCAATGTTTGCCTAGGTTTAAAGCGCTCTTTTTTTTAGCTCCTTTGCTTTAAGTCGTGATCCTCCGTAAAGATTTACCCCATAGATTGTCAGTGCAAACACACAGTCAATGAGAAGCAACACGTCAAAATGATACTTCTCTGAACAGACTTGCTATTGTGTTTTTCGGGTGACAACATTGCACAATTTACGTACAAAATCTCTGTCAAACACAATCAGCTAGATACTTCTCCCCTCTAATTCAGGCCAATTTTAATATGCATATTAAATCTAAACTTGCTCCCGATGCTGTAAGCCTACATGATAGATAATCGCTTATAGTTGTCATGGCTTTATCTGCTGTTGGCAACCAATTCATGTTCTTTGGCATGACAGGTGGTGCAGACTGTGTGTGGTGTAAAGGTGTATTTACGGAGGGATTAGGGAGATACAGCTGTTTAGATCCTCCTCAGAATGTCCTAGAAGTAATGAGTCCCAAGATAACAGTAAAAAAACAAAAGGACGTGGTCATTGGCATAGCAGTCCCCCAGTTTTGCATACAGGTTTTCATCATCACCAGGTATCACTCCAGGGGTCAAAGTTCAAAAGTCCTTAAAAGCGGAGTGGCTTGGGGCAGCCACTCCTGATTAGGTTGGAAGCAAACTCGTTTATGCATAATCACCAGGCTTTTTTTGTTTGTTTTTAAAGTCAGGTTTGCTGCTGAAGTGCTCCAGTGACACTTGAAGTGAAGAGTTTATGTCCCGACCTGTGTCAAACAATCATTACCATCCAGTTCCTGTTTTGCCAAATATGCT
Source organism: Eleginops maclovinus (assembly GCF_036324505.1). NCBI lineage: Eukaryota > Metazoa > Chordata > Actinopteri > Perciformes > Eleginopidae > Eleginops > Eleginops maclovinus. The sequence goes on along the minus strand of NC_086351.1, from coordinate 11,114,794 downwards.
CCAGCAACAATGTGAGGAGGGAAATCATTTCGCCGAATGAGACAACACGAGGCTAATAGCACTGAAAATCTCATTCAATGTCCCATTAATGCTTCTTTCTTGGTGTTTCAGGTTTTTTTTGTACAAGATTCCTTAGTTAAGTGTCCTTTTTTTCATAAATTGCATGTTAATGTTTTCCTTATAAAAAAAATGCATTTAGTTTTTTCGCCCTGTTTTAAAATTAGCAAAGGGCTCCTCCCTGGTTCACAGTAGGCTGTTGAGAAATTGCAGCGGTGTTTCTCCGTGTCGGAGGGATGCGCCTGAAAGTTGTTTGGGGTTGAGGACTGCAGGTCACAGTTCGGCTTTAGGAAAGGAAAGGAATATGTAGCAACAGCAGCAAGTGTGTGATTTACAGATATTTTTTTGTTTTTTGGCTTTCTTTGCAATGTTGTGTGCATATTTATTATTGTATATGTATGTATGAGTCTTTATTAAGTGTAGTGTTGCTGTGTTTGAAGCATATGAAGGTGTCTTTGTCTTGTGTTTGCTTCAGGAGTGTGTTCATTTGGTGGAGTATTTCATTGGTTCGTTTAACTTTAGGCTCTGCGCTCTACTGGTTGTTGCAGACACACTTCGCTACCAGCAGATACGATGGGGAGTCTGTTGTCCATGTGGTAACTGATCAGGTGACTCACACTTTCAAACCGATGGTCTTTTGTACGAACCTAAAAGACAAAAAAAAAGAGTGTTAAATGCAAGTTTAAAAACATACAAACCTATACAACCATGTGTTAGGGATACAAAATGGCCAATTCTTGCTTCTTCCTCCCCTTTGTATTCTCTTCGCCCCTTGTGATCTCCTCCCCCCTTCATGACTCACCACTCCTTCTGGGTCGACTAGTAGCAGGTGTTTGGGCTGACCCCCCTGCTGTCCCGTGAGGACATACTGTCCAGGTGTGGTTCCAGACTCTCGCACAAGGAAGTCTCCATCGCGGGTCAGAAGCCTCTCTGCTTCCTTGCGACTCAAGCTACCATGGAACCAGGCCTCGCACTGCAACTGCTGCACCAGAGGGGGCGCTGCTGAAACCGAGTTTGGGCCACCGTGTCCAGAGACGCCCAGGGCATCATCAAATGGCTCTTTAGAAAATAAATACACATACATTTGTATTATTTATGCAAATGTATAGCTAAATAGGAAAAAACTCATCTTCTTCCTCTTTTATTTTATAAACAAAATGATTGTACCTTATCCAAGTGAAGCTTATGTATTGACAGATGCATGCTGTATTCTGATAGTGGACTGTGTCTCTAATGTGAAAGGCTTTACGCAGTCGACCAATCATGTAACATAAAATGCCCCTGTAATGGACAAAGGCACTCTAATTCCCTTATCTTCCTCCAAGACTGCCTCCTGTGGGCAGCTCCACTCTTCAATTAGCCTTTCATATGGAATGTAAAGCACACACTACTCTGCTCGTCTCAGTCAATAATTAACCCTTATTCTTTCCACATGGTAAAATAATTGCACATTTGTGCTACCAGTATTCCTGGTCATTTTATTTACACCCCACACGTATGTCATTTATAGGAAATCATATAATAGTTCTTTCAGTTATTTAATTTCCCTGCACTTATTCAGTGTTTGGACAGTAATCCATTTCAGCTTCATTTATCAAGCTGGTGTGATATTACCAACACAACATAAGGATATGGCGTCAGATTAGTCTCATAATACAGAAACGCACACAGAAGGATTCACACTTGTATTTCATGATCCGCAAAAGCATTCACACTTGTATTTCAGGATCCACACAAATGTTTTTCAATGCACACACAAATGTGTTCCATTTCATATAGTACATGTAAATAAAATCAAAATACAGAAAAAGTTTAACATATGTATTTTTGATCCACATGTCTCTCTCCACAAGAAATCATACCCTCGTGGGGGTGCCCTCATGTGATTGGCTTAGAATGGAGGAGACATCTGATTGGCTATAGATAGAACACATTACAAGTACGAATCGGGTGACCGTCAGGGGAGTCTCAAAAAACCCCCACACGAATGCACAGCGATCCATGCACAGAAAGCGATTTGTGTATGCAGGTTCAGCGGGTTGACACGGAAAACAAATGTATGGATCAAAAATACACATGTAAAACTTTTTTCTGTATTTGGATTTTATTTATATGTATATGAAACCAAACACATTTTTGTGTGCATTGAAAAACATGCGTGCAGATCTGACCCCATATAGGGAGACTGTGTAAGCCACTTACTCATGTCAAAAGCATCTCTGTGAGCATTTCCATTAGCTGCAGCCGGGGGACGGGGTTTGTCAACGTTGACGTATGAAGGGTCATCAAACAGTTCTCGTCCCCCTTCTTTGGCACCCACTGGAAGAAGGAAAGGAAAAAACAGGTGAGCGACCTTAGCACAACTTTCCCAGTTCTCGATCAGTCGATAGCTTAGTTACAATTAGTATGTGAGTTGTTGAGTTATGGTACAACATGTTGTGTGCAGTCAAAATGAGCTTGACCTTTGTCCACCAATATGTAATCAGTCCATCGTTGTATTTAAGTGGATGTTTGAGCCAATTTAGTGGTTGCCGTGTATTAATTTAACAAATAAACAAAGACACAGTATTGTTCTACAATTGTGACTGAGTGCTCTCCTAATTGTTCCTAGATGGAAATCTGCACAGTGACTTACAGAGACAGGCAGAGACTCACCTGGAAGAGGCGGCAGAGGCTGCCTGTGGATGTCATTCTGGCCTGGCTGTCCATAAGGCTGCAAACACAGAGGAATAAAAACAAATAATGACTCATAGCCACATGTGGGCATGCTCTTGTGTCTATATACACAAATGGATTCCTATTAATAGGGTTACAAAGGGCCACTTTCAATTTGTCAAGCACAAACAGAGCAACTCATATTATTGCTCTTTCTTTTTCTCTGCTTAGAACTGATAGCATTTGAAGCATAGAGTTCAGTTTTTTAACTCCTCACTAGTCTATCACCTTTTTACTGCAGTATAAGTAGTGTTTGGATGTGTTAAAGCAGTATCTGTTGCATTTTATAAGCACATTTCTCACCAGCGTGGCACCTGGGCGGGTCCTCATGTCCACCAGTCCACCAGGGGGAGGCTGTTTTCCAGGGAAATTATTATAATAAGGGACGTCAGGAGGTGGAGCAGCGTCATCATCTTCTTCCTCCCACGCAGAACCGTCAAACGGAGCCATTCTGAGACAGAAAGCAGTGATCAAAAAAGATAACGTGAAAAAATACTAACACAGGCTCATGTCTTGGGCCTGAGTAAGGGACATTTTTTTGCATTTACCTGTCATGAGGCGTGACCAGTTTGGGAGGGTTCTTTAGGTACTGTTTGAAACGCAGTTCAAAGGCCTGGCCGATGGTGCTGATGACTTCCTGGGCTAAACCCTCTGAGCACTCCAGGATATGACAAGCTAGAGGAGAGGAGGCACACTTGACTAATAAGGAAGCTGCAGCAACATGTACATGAATGCAATATGCACAGAAATATTTGGACTTGCAAGCAAAGACGGCTCCTGGGAATGCATGTGCATTTTCAGCCACACGTGCATGCGTCTTGACTAATGACACATTGGTAGTTATGACTGAATTGCATAGAGAAAATGAATAGTTCTGAATGGAAAAATATAGTTTTAAATATATAATTTTTGAGTTGTTCCTGAGCTAATTGCAAAACAGGGGGTTGTATCTCCATCCATTTTCCACAGTTACACTGAAAATCAAGTCACATGTTCACATATTTTGCATAATAACAAATTAAGCAGAATTTGCCAAACAATTAAAAAACAGTCCTGTTATTTGCCATGCCTATTAAGTGTTCAATGTACTGTTTATTCCTTCGCTCTGCACTCTGAGTCTATAATGTGTCAGCTCTAGTGGGTGACTTTTCAAATTCAAAACAGGGTAAAATATGAATAGAGCCATATCATTTATTTAATAGGATTCATTATAATTTAATAAAACGTCTTGTTCACATTTATTTACAGCATTATACGCAAGTCTTGGTAGATTTTCAAAACATATTTCACCATCCAGAGAGACTAAACGTAGAGAGAAAAGGTGGAACCCATGTACCAAAAGATCGTGGTCAGATTTCAATATGATTTTTTAAGAGCCTCTTTCGTCAGATGCTGCCTGCGTGAAGGTGTCCTTTTTGCTCACCTCTCTGGTTGACTGGATCTTTGGCCACGTATGCTACGTACTCAGCCGTATCCTGAGGGACACAGGTGACAAAGTTAGGAGGGAGGGGGAGAAAATATCAGGAGGAAAAAGTGAAGGGCAGGTTTAAGATAGAAAGGTTAAACAGAAGAATAAGGAAGAAAGAGATCAAGCAAAAGCTGCAGTCTTAAAGTCAAAACAGAGGTTAAAAACTTACATTGAGCTGAAAGAGAAAAAGGCAGGATGTAACAAGATCAATGTTGAGAGAGAAAGACTGCAAACCAGCCAGGCAGCAACAGAGTGAGTGGCATTCATATGAATAGACAATGACAGAAGACAGGAAGGAAGGATATGCAGGCTGAAGAAAGATGGAAAAAGGCCAGATTGAGATTTGAGCTGAGCTAGGCAGTGACTCACTGGGTCTCCTCCAGAGGCAAAGGAGATGGACTGCATGTGATGGTTGGCGATTATCTGTGGAGAAAAAGAGAGAGAGAAAGGGGGGAGAGAGGGAGAGACAGAAGGAGAGCACATGGGTGACATGAAGTATGTGGAAAGTGAGATGAAAGCATGTGGATGGAGAGACAAATGTGGAATCATTACTGGGAAAAGTGCTTTCATTCCATGAAAGCATCAACTGCAGCAGAGATTAAACTAAGTGGGACAGCAGATGGAACACCTTTTTAACAGTCTGCAACAACCTCCCAAGCAGGATCAATAAAGACATCAACACTTGCTAATGCTCCGTGCACAATGTACGGTCTATGTCTGAGGCTTTATTTGTGAATGGATATATGTGTATGGCATGTTTCTCCGTGCACTGCACTATCCTTTGCTATCAACCAAACAGATATAAACATCAGCAGTTATTAACTCATAAGCGGAAGATCACTTCCTGCCCCGTGGCGATGCAGGAATGAAGACGATGGTTGAGACTAATTTGTCCTGCATCCAAAATAAATGAGGCAAACAAAGGGAAGAAGCTTATTACTTCCCTGGGCATCTTCAAAAGGTCACAACACAACGTGCGCTGCTGATCAAATCACAAAAATAACACCTTGAGTTGAGTGGATATTTCTCAAGATATTTTCTTGATGTGTAGCTAGAACGCATTTTTTTTTTGGAACATTTAGTTGCGACTTTATGTGGAATTCAAGCTAACTTAAGTGTTTACATTAATATCAGTGTAAAAGTGCCGGGAATTATTTTAACGAAGCTTTAAAATTGTTTTAATTATCATAGATAGCTTCATATTAGTATATATTCATATGATGAATAATAATCAGGCATTTTACATAGTTAAGCAAGCTTTGAATGACAAACAATATACATACTTAACATTTAAAATAAAACAATCTATATATTTACAATTGTATAAAAAAAATCTTTCAAAAGTACGTTTTTATAATCCTTAAATCCACAGGAAATACTTCAAGCAGAGAGATCTTCAGGTTTGCTCTGCTTCAGTAAACTGCACAGGCTTAGTGCACTCTAGATACCAAACACACCTCACGCTACAACAGAGCTCTAACTATCAGATGCATCTCTGACTCACAGTCAAACCTCTGGAGATCAGTGACAAGTCTTTTGAACACCAAGAGAGTTTTTTTGAGGAAAAATACACAGAAAAGTAGCTTCAAGTGTGAGCTGGTTCTAGTCTTACCTGTTTGCAGTCGGCGGCCAGAAGGTTGAGGCTGCTGGTCGAGATGGTGAGGGTGATTGTCATGCCGGCAAATTGCAGGTTACTCTTCCCCAGGATGGATGTCATACAGCGAGAAGAAGGCTGAGAAAAACAGGGATTTGGTCCATGAGTGACAAACAGGCCTTTTTTTTTTTTTTACTTTAACATGGCATGGTTGTCCATTGAGTCCTCCCAGCCTTTGCATGAGCCTGTGGGTGTATGTGTGGACATGCCAGTGTGTGTGGGAGTGGAAGAACAGCTGCAATTGTAAAAGGGATCCTGTCTCCAAGGCCAACTGTGTCCAATGGACAGTTAGCATACTGAAGGCTGGGCCAAGACTATCACTCACACCAGGGCAGCCCTGTTATGCCAGCCTGTTCATCCCAATCCTCCTCCTGCTCTCATGGCTTTTATCCATATTTACTTCAGAATATTTGGCATACGCTGTGAGAAAAATAGCATCAGGGCAGGATGCACAATGCTCAGCCACATTAACCTCAGTGCAGCCTAATCTGAGGGACTAGACTGCTTTTATTCTAGTTTACATCCTTAACTAGACGTTGTCTGGTGCGCCAGACATTCCTTGTTTAAATCCTACTCTGACAGCAGGCTGCTGGATTTAGCCACCTGTTTTATTTAGTGTTTTGGTAGATGTTTAGTTTCACAGGAACATTGTGCACATGGAGTCTTTACGCAGCAGACTCTCGACTGCATCGGCTTCTCTTTAATGCTTCTCTTGCCAGACTTTGGCTCCACACAAGCTATTACTCCACCTCTCCAGCCTCCCTTGTGACAAGTGGGTGGGAAAAAGGAGACCGGAGAGTGATTGGTAATTACCTGCGAGTAGGCCACTAACCGCAGAAGAGTACAATCATCCTAAATCTGTTTGTGTTTGTGTGTGTGTGTGTGTGTGTGTGTGTGTGTGTGTGTGTGTGTGTGTGTGTGTGTGTGTGTGTGTGTGTGTGTGTGTGTGTGTGTGTGTGTGTGTGTGTGTGTGTGTGTGTGTGTGTGTGTGTGTGTAAGGGAAAGTGTGTGACTGAATAGCCAACTGACCACAGAGTGGACAATCAAGCTAAATCTAGCTCTTATCCCGAAAACCCATTCCCACTGCCGCCTACTTAAACCGTATAAATAAATAATGCCCTGTAAGGGTGTGTTGCTTGTGTACATGTTGTGTACCTTTCTCCGGCGCTGGGCTCCCTTGGCTCCGGGCACGGCCTCGCACACCACGGAGATTGCCTCCCTGAAACACAGCATGCAAGAATCACAATAACATGTCATTAATCCTCACACCTTCTCAGAATCCCAATTATGTGGACAATTAAGCGAGAGCTGGCTGACTGAATTTATCGTCCCTACACTGTGCTCGTCTTTTCCATGGAGACAAACATCACTACGGAAACCAGAAGGAAACCCGCAGGATTCCAGAACATTCTAATATAGGGGCTGGGAGAGCAGCAGGAGTGCACACACACACATACAGCCAAACGCACAGGCAGACAGTCAGACATTAACTCAGTGAGAAACAAGCAAGCAAGCAAAAGAGAGCGGAAGACGAGGAGCTGGAAAATACATATACAGGAGGTGGGCGGTGCTTTGTGTCTGACCACACTTCCCTGTACCATCTCGCCCCCACATGCAGTGATGAGAAATTAAGTGAGCAAAATGGCCTGCCAGTGACAGAGGAGCAGTGTGTAATCTCACCTGGTGACCTGAGTTCTGGTGTTGAAGTCCAGCGCTCGCATCGACTGTAGCACTTCCACGCAACCCATGTACTGAAATGGGAAACAGGAAGGCAACGCATTAGCATCAGACATTTCCTGCATCACAGTCCCATTGCACAGATGGTACACAACAGAGCAAAGAAAGCAATGGTGTTTTCATTTCCTTTTTAGAGTCTAAAAATATGACAGAAGGCTGGATATATGCATATATGCAATGTGTGATTATATATTTTAAGCTGGGGTTTGTAAGAGTGTGCCAGACACTTACCCGTACACTGTAGGAAACACCGGCGCTGGTGACCACACTGTCGGAGTGCAGCCAGCCGCGGGTGGGCTTGTTGACAAAGGAGCCATGGCGCGTCCACTCGTCTCCTCCCAGCTGCCCTCCTTCCACGCGTGCCCTCCTGGACGCCCCGCCCAGCCGGTTCATGTCCTGCAGAGGAGGTCGGGGAGGGGGAGAAGGAGCGGTTAGAGGGGGAATTGGGTGAGGAAAAAGAGGGGAGGAGCTGGAGTTGCTCCTGTCGTCCCCAGAGGACTCAACAGGCACATGAGGCAGCTGCAGCCCTCTTGAGGCCTTGAGTCCAGGGAGAAGAGTGGCAGAGACACCCAGGCGAAGGGATCCCATTCTGGGGAAGAAGGAGCAGAGGGTGGTGGGGCTATTCTCGGCCTGGCAGGGAGAGGAGGGGGGCAAGATGGGAGTGAGAGACGAGGAGGAGAAAGAGGAAGGTAAACCAGGGGAGGGAGTGAGCGGGGTGGCCGGACTGGAAGGAGGGAACGATGATGGATTGGAGTTTGTTTCATCAGTTGAGCTCAACGATTCACTCCGAAAGTGGGTGTACTTGGTTTTTGGAACAAGCTCCATAGTGAATCTGCAGTGTCAGTCTTTAAATCCACACAGTCTCTAGTGATTCAATCAAAGTCTCTTTGTCTCAGTATTCAAAGTTTTTCTCTACAAGGACACACAGCCATCTGTATGTCTCCCTCAGCATAAGAGCGGCACCCATCTGTCTGGTTGTCTGTCCTCCACTCGTTACCAGGCGACAAAAACCCAGCTGCTTCAAAAACGGCTATAGCCACGATGAAAGGAGAATGAGAGGAGGAAAAGTTCTGTGTCCCAGTTAACGGTAGAAGCCGATGAAAAAAGTTTATTTTTTCTGCACCAGTGCATATCATGTTGTCATCAGTTCACTTTTAAATCTGCGTCAAGGTTCATGTGTTCCCAGGGACTGAGGGTGACAGCGTTAGCGCTCCACAAAGTGTTCATCTTGGAGTTTTTGCCACAATGTAAAACAATATCTGTGAGTTTCTTGTCCGGACTTAATAGCCTCTCAGCGAGGGCCTGTTATCCAGCTGTCTGCTGCACCATGGAGAATCAACACAAGTGATTGTCTCTCAACGCCCCCTCCCATGTGTCTTTGCACTGAGGGGTGCGCTCTCATATGTGATGTGTTGACACGTGTGTGAGGCAGTATAAACCTTCCCCTGCCCACAATGCTTCTTAGATTATCTGTGTGTTGTTGTGTGTACATGCGTGGAAGTGTGAAGCAGCTCTATCCTGCTTGACACATGCCTATAAAAATCCTGTTAGCAGCCAACGAGGGGGATCACAAGGGGGCTGCACGCATGAACACTCCAGCAACACACAAAATGCATGAATCCAATTGTTTTTTGATACTTCAGTGAGCACCTGGAGACCTTAATAAAGCTACTAAGGAAGAGAGAGGAGGCTTACTGATGTATGGCTAGTCTCCAACGCAGCACGCTTTCTCTAACACCTACTTTCAAGTGCATCTTAATCTCAAATCTTTCCTGTTTTACTCCCTCTCTTTCTTCCTCCAAATGATATCATGTCCTCTCTGAATGGCCCTGGCTCTCTCCCTCCCTGCGTCACCTTCTTCCTCTTCTTCTCCTCCTCTCCTTTTCCAGATAACTTCTGGCACAGCCTCGTTCTCTGCACCCTTTCCTCCCTTCTCCCTGTCTCTCTTCTCCTGGAAGCCCTCTCTCTTCCTCCACACAATGTAGTCTGCCAATCTCTGTCTCTCCAACGCCTCCGCCCTCTCCCTCGCCACCACTTCCTCTCTCCTCTTCCAGATGATCTCTCGCTCCCCCTCGCCCCCTCCCTCGTATGCTCGCCCGTTCTCCAGGCTGTCCAGGTTAATAGTCCCCTGTATAATAAATTAAAGGTGAGCCCTGTGAGCCCTTTCCACTTCGCCAACCTTAAAATTAAGGATCTAGAGGCCAGGCACGCTCACCTACTTAGACACTAGTAGAAAACTGAAAAAAAGTGAGTATAAGACTGGGCGGTCAGAGTTTGGCCCGTTCCTGACTGAAGTTCCTGATATGGCTAAAACAAGTTAGGCTGCCTTGGTTCAAGTGTGTTTCCAAAACTGGCCACCTCGGTAAAGACGTTTTTATTTTTTTCTAGAGCACCATTAGATAGTGGTAAGCTGACTCTGAGATGTTGTCTGTGTCTAGTACAGTGACACACTCTGCAGTAGCACGGTGGTGATGTAACACCAGAGAATGTAGGTCATTGGCTGATGACGACTACCGGTGGGCTTGTGATGGTAATTAGACCTGAATTGTCCGGTTTGAGCCCTCAACCCAGCGTTCCCTGAATGGTGCTGGATGCTCTTGGGAGTTGAACTCACCAAGCTGTAGAGGCTCAAATAAAAACTTGGATCTGTTGGTATCTCACCCTGTTACTTACTTCCTGCCTGGTTTAAAATAACAAGCCCAGATTGTAGTCAGTTTCCTGAGAGAAGAGCTTAGACAGAGCCCTATATGATATGAACAGGCCACATGTTATACTCTGGAACCTTATCTAAGGCAGGGCTTATCAAGCAGCCGGTTAGCTCTCAGTTCTAGTACACACTACTGTACAGACGCTGAATAACATCCCTTATTCTGCATAGTCCAACCTAGAAGGCAAACAACAGTCTGTTTACAGTAACAGTCTCTTGCAGAGTCTGACAAACAAAACCATGTGCAGCAGCTTGATCTCAGTAGAAGGTAAGGCTACACATACAGTCCTGCAGCAGGCTGGCTGGCCTTTCAGTGCCGTTTCCGCACCCGTTATATTTACAGTCTCTTGACCTTTGGTCCACGAAAGGAGAGCAAGATTTACACCACCTTGCCTACACCACTTACACAACACTTTGAATCCGAAGTTTCAGTAATGCAAAGTGAGGAGGTTGATTTTTCCACACACTAGCATTTCCGAACTTAACTGTGTTCAAAGAACTACGCACCAGCTTGTAGTGGGCGCTGAATGCATGGTAAAGGAACAGTCGCCCACACCGGTCTAGCACCGCAGAGGGATTGTCTAGCGATTCTAGCTAGTCATCCTTCTGGTCTTGGCCAAAAAGCACCATGGAGGATCGAGTCACACTAACACACTGCCAGCTAGGCTGGGATGATCTCCAGAAAACTGTAAAGAAGTATGGCTGGAAAAAGTCACAAAAGACCCCCTGTTTTTGGACAATCAAAGAGCAGGCAGAACAAACAGCATTGTCTGTCACACCCCTGATTAAAACAGAAATGAGTCTTGAGAGGGAATTAGTACTTAAAAAAAGGCAAAAGATCCTAAATGAACACAAGAGAGGAAAATCCACACATATGCTGACAGTCTCTATGAGCAGACTTGACAATGCCTTGCCCCAAGATGTTTGACTGCACAGAACACAGTGTAGGTCAGGTGACTGCAGGGGAATTGACCCTCTACATGAGGATAAATCCTGACTCACCTACACGCAGACAGTCAGGGGAACAGTCTGTCACAAAGAGCTATAGTAATGATCGTGATTAGTGGCACGGCAGCTGCACAGAGTGACATGTACAAGTGACACCAGCACGATAATCTCATTTATGCAGTCATTCCTGATATTGGCAGCTTCACTGATGAAAATGGTAGTTGCCGTTGATAAAAGGTGAGATCAGGACAAGTGGGGCTGCGCCGATTCACACTAGACTAAAACACAGAATGGGGAGGGGGAGACAGGTGACCTGAAACAACCCTGATATCTCGGAGACTGCTGCGCTCCGAATAGACAAAGGATGTCTAGTGAAGAGAGAAAACATTCCTGTAAGAATGAAAGTCTCAAAAAAACCTGCACACAACCATGCACTAAGTTGTTCTTATCTACTAAATAGACACAGTTATCCTAAACGAACAGCACCGGTTTAAAATACAAGACACAAAAAACAACTTTGAATCTTGGTCTGTCTGCAGCTGCTGCCCGTTGCCATGGCAACAGACATTAAAAAAGAGATGCCTGCGGAGGAAATATACCGTCCGGACAACCACAGAAATCCTCAGACAAAGAGATAACTGCTTTGTCAAATCACATGACGGCAATTAGTTGCTGCATCAAAGGCTCCACATTGGAGCTTGTTTTCCAGCCAACAGGAGGAGAAAACGAAAGACTCAGAAAGATCGATAGGTTACAGGAAATGATCAAAGTTTGACCGGCGTCGCGCCAGCCATAAAACCCAATCAATGTTGACCTCCCATGTCGGCTGCATGCACTGACTCCGACTATGACATGCAAAAAAGTCGGTTATTATATCAAAAGAACAATTATCACTTTCCTAATTACAGTATCAACAACTACACAAACACGCACTTCTAAAAGACAACAGTGATGTTTAGAAAAGTTGCATAAAACCCTGAATATTCTCGGCAGCAGCTAACAAAGATTGTATAACGTCCTGCAGAATATGCTCAAAGAGAATAAAAAATCCTGTCACAAAGAGTCTATGTTTAAAAAGACAAACAGAAAAGTAATTCAAATTGATTCGGTAAAGGGAGACTAATCAAGTTTTTTGTGAATGGCAAAGCATAAATAGTTCCTTTTTGGTTTAAAAAGCATACAGTTGAAAATCCATGGTGATTCATCTAAAGCTGGGCTTCTTTTTACACATGAATTTTTAAACAGCCTCAGACTGTCCGGTCATCCGTCCTCTCCTTCCTCTTTCTGGCTCTCCGTCCGTCCACTCCCTGAAAAACGTGTTTCTCCTCTTGTCCGCTCTTCCGCTCGATTAATTCACAAAGTCACTGCCGGCAGCTCCTCTCCATCTATCCTCTCCTCCGTTTGGCTGCCTCCTCTTCTTTTTACTGCCCTCCTCTCTCTCCCGCTCTCAGCAGATGGTGTGATGGCAGTGCTGCCAGGATGGACAATGGCACTCCTTCATTGTGCTCCTCTTCTACCCTCTCGTCTGTCTCTCATTCCCACTTTCCTTTCACCTCTGTCTGTTAGAGGGACGTGCACGCTGTCTGTCCCCCCCTCCCCTCCTCCCAGTCTGGGTGATGCTGCCTCCCATTTTCTCTCTCTCTCTCACACACACACACTCGTGGCTGCTGCCTCTGCCCTCCCCACCTCCCTTTCTCGCATCCTTCCTGTCTCCTCCCCTTCCCCCCACCTCTCTGCAGCCTCCCTCATTTAACAGGGTACATGTGTATGCACAGTAAGATGCTGTGCTCCTGCACACTAACGCACACAATCCAAGGGGGAGATGTGGCTGAACGAAGGAATGGGGGGGGGGAATGTGTGTTTGTGTGTTCATGTTGGCTGGTCAAGTCTCCTCCCTTATTCATGTTTGGTAACCTGAGAAACAGAATAAAATAGGAAGGGAAAGGGAGAGAGGGACGATGGAGACAAACAGGGAGAGAGTTCATCCTCCCTCTGTGGGCTGTGCAGACTGTGACATGAGGTCACTCTATTTAACCTTGATCAAAGTGGACAAAACAAAAAAGAAAGACAAATATGTTCATTCACATAATAAACAGTCCCTGTTATCACTACAACTAGAGCACTCTAGGGGGGAAAAGGACAGGCAATTACCAGGCGAGTATAATAACAACAGAGTGATTCTGTAGAGGCACACAGAAGCAGAGATCCCAACAGAAAGGTCCTGACATTCAAGCGTTTCTGATAAGAAGGCAGAGTTGTGGAATGCAAAAGAAACCACACATAGGGTGACGCGGGGACACAGCAGAGTGGATAGCAAGGAGTCCTCAAATGACACCCCAATATTCAGTCCCTGCAGTACTACGTCTGGCCACTACACCATCTTTGTAGTGGAGTGGCGCACAGAGGTTTGTGTGAAGGAGGAAAAACAGAGGACTGCAGAGACCTGGAGTGTCATTTGAGGTAACATCCCCGTGAAGCACACAGTGAGCAGCAGGACCCTCCACCCTAACCTGCACCATGCCTGTAACCAGTGAAACACGTGACACACTGTGGCTTAGGGTTGATAAAAAGAGAATATTGATTTTTTTTTTTAATGTATCTTTATGTGCTATATATTAAACTACTCAACTGGCCATTTATGAGTTACATCCAACTAAAACTAACGCAGTCTAAAGCAATAATACCACAAACTTCAGCTTCCATAATTATAAAGTTGGATCAAAACCTTTCTTAAATGCTCTGTAGACCTTAATAAATGCAGGATTTCTTGGATGACTCTAGTATTAGACTGCATTTTTTAAACTAGGTGCAACTGGAAGCTTAGTGTAGTTAATGAGAACTCACTCAAACCGCTAAAGATTTACATACACAGGGCTGCACAATTACTCATGAATACACACTGTGACTTAAGTTTCCAGTTTCACGCCAGTGTACATTACTGGCATGTTAGCTATTTTTGTATTTTTCCGTCTGGGTCTGGCAATATAATTTAATATACTGTATTCAGTTTACTGCATAATGTGCTTTGCTGAGAATCTGTTGAATATTGCTTCTGCGTTCTGCTGCCCCTAAAAAACCAATATAAATGGGTCACAGAAAGCAGCACTTTTTCATTTTGGTCTTAAAACTTCAGAATTGAATACAGTTGAATTATAATGAATTGAAAATAGTAAAGCAGGCATATCTGGCGGAAACTTGATTCCATTGATATATTGAGAATTCTGAATTATTACACCACTACTAAAAACTGCAGCATGTTCATAAAAACGACTAATATTTGGAGCATTTTATCTGTAATCATGCAGCCCTTCATGTAGTCACAGTCAACCGAATAAAACACCCTCTTTAAGATAAGTGTGACAAATAATTACTTCAAGGATTGTTTATTTACTTTTGTACAGACTTTGAGCTATCCTTATCTCTGAATAATATATAAAAACCTATAACTGATTTACGTTCCAGACATGATGACCTTTTTATTTAATATAACATTGTGTTAAGAAGAAACAACCCTGTTGCCATGGTGTCACGCTGTGTTTTTGATTAGCTGGTTATATCATTTGAATGTCTTACCATATGTTCCATTGGCCAACACAGGCTGCCTGTGAGTCTGTGACCCTAAAAACACCAAACTGCACATCAGCATACTGTACACACAAAACTCAAGGAGCCAATCACAGCGCCAATCCAATGCCGCCCTTGCAGCTATGTGCCTCCCAGCATGCTTTGCTCCCAGGATCAGCTGTGGAGAGGGTCATGTGGGACCTCCTTGATATAAACAGCCCAGTCGGTTCAGCACACAGAGACACAACATTGACATAAGGCAGAGCGAGAGCAAGAGTGAGAGGAGAGAGGCAATAATCTAGTGTGCGTGTTGAAACAGACTCTGTGGAATGAAAGGAATTAACTAAAAGGACTGTGTGTGTGTGTTGTATGTTTGTGTCTCAGCTTGCCCAATGCGAGTCCACCAGTGTGTGCATATTGTTTAAATGCAGGCAGTACATGAACAACTGTAAAAGCTGCATCTAGTCAGTAAGATGAAACAGTCGGAGACAGGCCGGGACAGAGCTGAGGATCTAAAGCAACCGCTGCAGGGCCAAATCTGCTGTCTGCTTTCATACTGTCTGTGTCTATGTGTGTGTGTGTGTGTGTGTGTGTGTGTGTGTGTGTGTGTGTGTGTGTGTGTGTGTGTGTGTAATCTGATTTGTCCGCCTAACTCTACACTAGGTCAAAGAAAATGAGCATAGAGAAACTGGGCCTAGTCTAACATCAGTTAATATTATGGAGACAAGAGAGACAATGATGAAGATGATGAGCACAGAGGGAACAGCGGGAGAAGGCATAACTGACAAAGGAGAGCATCTCTGATTGGAAAAGATATATATACACACACACACAGAGACACACACGTACATACAGACAGCAAAATGGCAATCACATTTTCAAAAATTAGGGGTGAGGGTGAACATTAGATTAGACAGGCATTCAGCAGGAGGCCTTTCTGCTGGTTTCATAGCTCACCACGTACACAGCAAACATGTGAGCTGGCTATTTTGGGTCATGCCAACCCCCCCTCCACCACCCCCTCTAACCACACTCCCACATCTCTATCTCCTTCCATCATTCCGTTCCTGCTGCCACTCTCTGCCTCCCTTCGCTCCCTAACAACTTCCCTCTCACTACAACCGTTTATTCGTCATAAACAGCGTTACTTCTTCACTTCAGTTCCCCTGTTAATCTTTAACACTAGATTGTGTAACGAAAAGTAATACAACTGTTAAGTGCCAAGAGTTAGACTGGAAAGCTTTGTCAGGTCTGGTTTGCAGATTCCATGATCCTATATCCTGATTCAAGTCATAACTTGTATAGCCAATGTTATACTATTTAATTTCAGCAGTTTCTCTACTATGTGTGGTGCGGCTGTTTGAGCTAAAATATTAAAAGCCGTTGTGTTTGTTTAGTGAACACAACGCTAAAAGGCAAGGTATCCAAAGTGCTGTTTTAACGTAACGTTTTATAACAAATATGTTGCGTGAGATTTACATTTATTAATTTGGCAGACAACTGGGTTGGCGATCACAAATAAAAACACATATGCAAAAGCAGATCAAAGAGAAGCTTTGCTTCTGCATATTGTTTTGTATTGATACCATTATCAAAGAATGTAGAACAACACAGACTCCTAGTGTTTTACTATTGCATAAACTTAAAATCTGACCTTTTTTTAGGTTGAGCTAAAAATGAACACAACTCATAGAAGACTCTGCAAACATTAACAAATTCAATCAGGAAAAGAATACTAAATGTACTTCTTGTACGTTAGACATGAGATTGTGTTATCACATTTAAATTCATCTTGCTTATGGTTGTATTTTAGCTAAATATGGTAAGCTATTGAAATAACAATATGGAGAAAAAAAACAGATGAACACAATATTATTGACCAAAAACATTGATACTAGTGTTTGTAAAATAGTGGTGGTTTGACTATTGACTAAAAGATATTAATCTGGTTGAGAAGGGTGATATTATTGGCATGCATCAAGCTAAGAAAACATCTTAGGAGATTGCTGAAACTACTAAAATCGGGTTAAGAACTTTCCAACGCATTATTCAAAACTGGAAGGACAACGGGGAAAACATCATCTTCTAGGAAGGAATGTGGTCGGAAAAAAATCTTGAATGATCGGGATCGGGATCACTTGTGACATCACATCATCACAGAAAAACAACAGTAAAACTTACGGCTATGTTTAATAGTGAAAGTGAGAGCATTTCCACACGCACAATGCGAAGGGAACTCAAGGGATTGGGACTAAACAGCTGTGTAGCCGTAAGAAAACCCCTTGTCAGTGAGGCTAATCGGAAAACGACTTCAATTTGCTAGGGAGCATAAAGATTGGACTCTGGAGCAATGGAAGAAGGTCATGTGGTCTGATGAGTCCAGATTTACCCTGTTCCAGAGTGATGGGCGCATCAGGGTAAGAAGAGAGGCGGCTGAGTGAGGCAGCCATCATGCCTAGTGCCTACTGTACAAGCCTGTGGGGGCAGTGCTATGATCTGGGGTTGCTGCAGTGGGTCTGGTCTAGGTTCAGCAACATTATGTGCCCAAAGAATGAGGTCAGCTGACTACCTGAATATACTGAATGACCAGGTTATTCCATCAATGGATTTTTTCTTCCCTGATGGCACAGGCATGTTCCAAGATGACAATGCCAGGATCCATCAGGCACAAATTGTGAAAGAGTGGTTCAGGGAGCATGAGACATTATTTTCACACATGGATTGGCCAACACAGAGTCCAGACCTGAACCCAATTGAGAATCTTTGGGATGTGCCGGAGAAGACTTTGCATAGTGGTCCGAATCTCCCGTCATCAATACAAGATCTTGGCGAAAAATGTATGCAACTCTGGACAGAAATAAATGTTGTGACATTGCAGAAGCTTGTGGAAATGATGCCACAGCGAATGCATGCCGTAATCAAAGCTAAAGGCGGTCCAACGAAATATTAGAGTGTGTGACCTTTTTTTTGGCAAAGCAGTGTATAATGACTTAGAGTGTTAAGGTGAATAATAGAACATCTATAAATCACAGCACGTTACTGTAATTCAGCCTTTAAAACCAAGAAAAGACTAAACTTAGGCTTTGTCAAATTACATTATCCAAAATACAATAAACAGTCATATCATATTGTGTCATTTATTGGTTTATTGACCAGCCCTCGTTTAAGTGTTGCTTTAAAAAAATGTAGTAGTAGTGCAATTGTATCTACACAAATAAAATAAAGACATTTTAAAGGCCATATGAGTCACAATCCTATTGGTGATGTATTGTTCTAAAATGAGTATAGGGAACAATAAAGGGCATAAAACATTGACAACACCTGATATTAACCCTAAAAGGTGAACTTTATTGGCAGAAGTCACTTCAATATTAGACCCATCACATAACCTGAGGCTAGAGTGGAGGAGCACTGATCTGAAAAGACGACATAACTTCTAAAAAATGCAATCAGAGCAAGCCGATCAAAAACACCATTAACTGTCACTTCAGTGTGACTTAAGTTCTGCTTTTGTAAATTACGAAATCCAAGCTGTAGTCACTTCTCATTTCAGGGCAGGACTTTAACCAAAATGCCGTTTATGTACCGTAACAAGCATGTTGCACTCCAGCGAGCAGTGCAGGCATGAGTGCAGCAGGAAACAAGCTGAGGCTCAGTCCCATTGTGTCGAAGTAGAGACGGACAACCACATACTATGACCTCAATAACACACTCCTACAGTTGGTTTCCCAGAACACACATCCTCACACACATACACAATCACACAGACAAGCATACCCCCACACACAGGTCTGCGGACAAATATCGTCCATACATCAGACAGAAACAAACACATCTTCACAAAGACACACACACACACACACACATTATGTCCTGTCAACAGCCTTGATGTGTTTAAGCAGCTCAGTACCTCACTGTGTTCTTTTTAATCAATAGCAAAGTATCACAAGCCTAAATCAGAGGCTAAATGCGTGCGAACATTCACTTATTACAAAAAATATTGTATGTCTGTGTGTGAGTCAGTGTATGGATATGTGCACACACCTGTCAAAGTGAAGCTGCAACAATCACAAGTGCCACGCTGTGCCGTCAATCAGGACGAAAGCTGTCACTGTTGACTTGTACCGTTTGAGTAGAATTGGACAGATCCAATTTTAATCAAATGGATTTTGGATTGTGCCAATGTTGTGATAGAGTGACCGAGATTCTCCGCTGTGACTGACAGACTGCGTTTCGGACCATCTTTGCTGTTTGTGTTGTGTTTGTTTGTGTGTGTGTGTGTGTGTGTGTGTGTGTGTGTGTGTGTGTGTGTGTGTGTGTGTGTGTGTGTGTGTGTGTGTGTAGCCTAGGTACACATGACTTGTTTGTCTGGGTCTTGACATGTGTCTGAATCGACCATTTTTCGGATCAGCTGTTGATTGGACCTTCTCTTCCCCTCCATTTCATCAGCGGAGATAACTTCCTCCATATAATATCATGTCAGGGGGCTGCTGGTGTGAGCGGTGTGGCTGACCCTGATAAGAGCACTGAGCCCACTGCTTTCAGTCGCCTCAATCATCCCCCATACCCTTGAGTCCCTTTCCATAATAGCCTGTCTGTCCTTCACTGGTTCATGGTGAACTTTAACTCTGTCATAGTGACCCTGTTTCGACAGATCTGAGGTGTGTTTGGCTGATTGGTGTCCATGGATACATTTGGAAGAATGGTTCACTAAAGTTGTAACTTCTCTGTGGGATTCTGTACAGATTTGTTTGTGTGCACTGATAGGCTGCAGCTTATCTCACTGGCAACTTATTACACCCTGAAGAGATTTAGCTCAACTCTGACAAATGTCAGATAATGGTGATACAATTGTTCAAAGAGATGCAAATATATTCAGTTGGTTGTGACATAAAACAAAAAAACAGCATATCATCTTTACATTGAGATATAACAGACAAATGTTTGCTTTTTTTTAATAAAACACTTATCGATTATCAAATAGTTGCCTATTAATTTAGGGTAAGGTCCACTAACTCAATAATGAATCATACAGCTCCGACTCATTTTTGAGAAAACTGCTTTAAAACAAAAAGGCATTTTAGTGAGCTATTCGCTATTCATGAAAGAGGCATCAGCTTTAGGCCACTCAGTTGACTTTTCATCATTGTCTATTTAAAACTAAGTACAATGCAAAAACAGTGACTGTGCTGTGTTTCTACAGTGTGTTTTCTTAGAACACCTTCTGGAACTTAGTTTAAATAACAAACCCTGAAAACTTGTCTGACAGCGTGAGCACGAACACAAGTTAAACATTTATGCTAATATTTGCACAGCATAGTTGTGTCCTGACTGAGCAACATTCTTACAGTAACCCGACAGGCTTCCCTACACGGTGTCGTCTTATTATAACACAAGGCAGGACAATGCTTCCCTGCGGGCACCGTTAATGTTGAAAGTGAACAGCTTCCTGAAACTTTTGAAGTGTACAATAACTGTGGTACACTGAAGCAGACCAAGCAACAGAGTACCATGCCCCAAAAAACTGTGGTCAACTTTAACGAGCAACTTACCAGCTCTCTTCCTCCCTTTCCCTCGAGTTTGCTCCTCCTGCCCACCAAGCTGCTGCTTCAGAAACTTCAGCTTAATTTCTTCTAACAGGACAAAGGGTCGATGATTCTTTATCCCGCCAGGCGCCTCACAGTTTTAATAAATTTCATAAGAGATTAGTCTAAACTTCTTCTTTCCTCTCCCTTTCCTTCCTCCTCCCCCTGCCTCCCCGTCCTTGGTCACGACAGAAGCCACTTCCGCGAACAAATGGCAACGTCATCTGGTGTGTGCGTGTGTGTGTGCGCGTGTGTGTGCATGTGTGTGTGTGCATGTGTGTGTGCGTGCGCGTGTGTGTGTTGCCCTTTCTTGCACCTGGCCCATTCAGTGTATATTGCGCAAAAGTAGAAAACCCAAACTGTGACCCAAAAGTTTAAAAGTTTAACATTTAAAAATGTTATTGGGTGAATGTGATCAATTATTTATTTATTATGATGCTATTACCAAACAATATTTGTATGAAATATTAGGGAAGATCAAGCTGAAACCTTAAGCAGTCTGATAACAGTTCTGCAATAAATCCTACCCTTAAAGATTAAATTATTGTTGTTTTAGTTGAAAATGTGTTAAGAGTGTTTAGGTATGATCATTTTGGAGTAAATAGGTAGTTATCCAGCCTACACACAATGATATGAAATAGAAAGGAATCCAATTAAATTATTTCGTCTTTTCATGCTTCAAACCAGCTTGCTTGTAACCTTCAGTGGTTTCCTTAGTGCCCTAATTTTTGAGTTGTATTATCATTATGTACATACAATATTTAAATGACTGTGAAAGCCAAACTGTAAATAAGATAAAATACCCATAACAGGTAAATAATTAACACTTTACCTCCTCTAGCCCTACTCATTTGCACCCATGGTCTTTACATACATTTTCTTTGAACTTTTTTTTATACTTCATAATTTATCTTCAAATACAAATGTATTCTCAGGCCAGTGCTGAGGAATTAAAGCGATCCGTCTTTGAATTTGTTTCAGAATGCAGACTTGTGGTTTCAGTCAGACCAGAGGCTGATACAGTTTCAGACCGATGTATACTTTAAGTTATGCCAATGCGACATCTATAGTCATCAAAGCTAACAGCAGCGTGAGGTTCAAACGGTGGTGCTTTTTTGATCAATCAACTGTAATCTGTACCTCCAGCCAGCAGAGGCAGAAGAGTCACACATTTGTTTTGGAGCGGAAGAGAAGAAGTCGAAGAAGTCTTGGCAGCAGTTAGCGGCATGCTATCCGAGTGGAGATGTTGTCAACTCACAGATAAATGATTCGTCGGTACATTTAATATAAGGTAAGCTGATTATCGCTTTTAATAATGCCAAACGACATACATTGCCCCACATCGTCTTTTCGGACTCTTGCATCTTTCAGTTACTTCCGTGTTGATTAAATGAGGCTGGCCCTTAAGACGGAACTTGTCAAACCTGATTGGCTGTCAGTCCTCACTGAAACCCTTCCTAAAATGTGATTGGACGGCTAACGGTATGCGTTTTAAGTGACATGTAGCCACAAGCTGATACGTCAGGAGGTCATATGCAGCTCAGGAGTAAGTTTCCTCGGGTCGATTTACTTGGTTTAACAAATAATAGACACAATATTGTGTGTTTCTTCACAGGCTATATGGTAGTGCAGAGAAATCGTTAGTAGAGTCAGGACATAAGCTACCATGTAAGTGTACTTGAACGCTTGTGCTTGCTTATTGCTCGTGCCCACAACAATAATGGGTTAAGTAAGCTAGCAAGGAGACACATTTATAGTTAGCAAAGATTTGTCATATAAGTGCGTGCCTACCTTTGCCATTATTCATGTATTTTGTCATGAGTGTGCATCAGACTAATTGAAGTATTTTGTTACGTAAGTTCAGTGTTAAGCTTAATGATGTGTTGATAGGTTAGACATTAGCATGCTCCTGCAAAGCCTTTCCAGAGTGTACAAACAACATCAAGGCTAAATGTTTACATGCAGAAAGAACGTTATAACTACGGATATGGGAAGTACTCCCGCACCGATACTCTCTGTGCGTCATCGTTTCATCTTTTGACCGCTGGACAGAGTTGTTACCTGTCCATTTAACCATTCAAACTCCTCTCTCTCTCTCTCTCTCTCTCTCTCTCTCTCTCTCTCTCTCTCTCTCTCTCTCTCTCGCTCTCTCGATATATATATATATATGCCATATTATATATATATATTGCCAGAGTTCAGCAATTGTTCAATTCTTCACATCTGAAGGACCAAAACTGGCATAGTCACCAGTTTATAGATCAGCTATCAGCATGAAGGTGTACCCGTGTCTTTGGTGCATATGAGGAAACTGTACTGTTTTCCAACTATACTATTACTGAAAGTACAGTTACACTCGTTATACAACTATAATTGCATTCTCACATGTGTACATTGTAATAACCCAAGTGTAATATTGTAACTGCGAATGATTTCTTCATCTTATTGAAATATGTGAGGGCATACTAACATTGAATTCTTAGCAGTTCCTTGTCTGTGCTGCTGAAGTTGAGGAATTGCTTCCTGTTTCCCCTATTATTTTATTTTCTTATCTAATTTATTCTCATTGTTTTCCTCTTTTACATGTCTCTTCCAAGATACTCCCTGGTAGGAGAAAAGTTATAATGGAGAAGAAGGACTGAACTGTCACAAAACATTTTGGGATATGCCATATGGAATCTTCATGTTGACGTAAGATTAAAAATGAACTCTGCTTGGAGCAGAATGGTTGATCACAAAAGCTACAAAAAGTACTCAGAGACAAATTATTGAAGATGGAAGTTAAATAGCCTTTTACTGTAGGCTATGACAAAATGGTGTTGCTGTTTACTGGGGAGATGTATGGCTTTGTTCGGATGGCAAATAACGCTAACTATACTACACATGCATTAAGTGAACATGTTTATTGAACAGTGTTGTAAGCATTTTCTCTTTGTCTTTTAGCTTTGCTTTTCCCAATCTGAGTAGAACAGTGGTGCGTGTGAGAAGACTGGCAGCTCAACTCTCCAAAGCAACAATGTCAACAACCCCCCATGGATCTAGTTCTTTTTCTGAAGCCCATGTGGACGCTCCAACTGCAGCCATTCTCATCATAGGAGATGAGATTCTCAAGGTTGATACAGTGTTGTTGGACACTTACTTGTAGTTTGTGTGACTGTGACTTGTGATTGGCAGTATCCCGCTGAGAATCCTTGAACATTCTTGGATTTTAAGAAAATCTCAATAAACCTCTCTCTTTTTTTTCAGACAAATTTGCACTCTTGAGAGTATCTTTTATTAATATAAACATACTAACATGACACCCGTATTCATCAGTATGCCTCAGCTCTCTGGACGGCTATGCGGTCCAAGATCCACATTGTATATCCCCAGCCCATCCCTGTGATGTTTGTTTGATGTGGTTGCTGTATTCTTTTTTTAAATGACAATTTCACCACTGTTTCTCGACTTGACACTATCATGATTTAAACATGAAGTCTTTGATTTTGTCCAATGTCACTCTTAGCCGCTAACATGCTCACTGTTACTCATTGAATTTCATTAACCGAAACCTGAAAGAGATTGTGTCTTTGTGATGTTTGGGTGGAAACACTGTATTGGAACTTACTGAGTGTCTCTTCTTGTGCTTCGTCTCCCAGGGTCACACACAGGACACAAACAGTGCCTTTCTGACACGAGCGCTAAGGAAGCTTGGCGTGTCTGTGCGGCGCATCTCAGTTATACCAGATGTACAAGAGGTCATTGCCAACGAGGTGGCCCTGCTTTCTTCTAAATATACCCACCTCATCACCTCAGGGGGCATAGGCCCAACACATGACGATGTCACCTTTGAGAGTGTTGCCATGGCGTTCCAAGAGGAGCTATATGCCCACCCTGAACTCACCCGATTGGTTGAGGAATTTTTTGGGGTGACAGATAAGAACAGTGCTGCTATGAAGCTGGCCATGGTGCCTCGCTCGGCCAATCTCAACTATGGGACTGACCCTCAGACTGGACAACTGCTGCGCTACCCACTGGTGAGTAAAGGCTGGATGAACGGGGATAAGCTTAGTTCTTCCATCAATCTGCAATTGTTGAAGCAGGATCATGTTGTCATGAAACACCAAATTAGGAACAGAGGATCATCCCCCTCCACCAGCTGACTGACCTCCAGAACCCTTTCATTATAACTGATATCCCGAGCATCTGCTGTGCTGTTTTTTGTTTGGTTAACAATTTACAGGAAGATGTTCATTTACACTCTGTTCAATCCTTTTCTGGGATTGTGTTTAAAACAGATTGCAACATCAACTACGTAGAGTTGCTGGACTTTGAAGCAACCTTTTATAATGTGCAAACATTTGAACAGCTATATAAGGAATACACACCTGTTAATGTTTGTGTTGCATCTAGCTGAAATTCAAACATTACATGTTTTCCCTTAAAAATAAAAAGGCAATAGGACTCTGGACATCTGTAGTATATTTATGTTTATATTTACTGAACAGTTTCAAGGAGAGATGAACAAACTTGGACTTCTCTAGAGGTGAAGTCAGATCAGTGATTACCTAATGCCAATAATACATTGAAGTAGCTTCACAGTTGTTTGCTCTAACTACATTTACACACACTTTAGGTAATTACACATCTTTTCCCAGGTCAGTGTGCGCAACGTGTATATTTTTCCTGGGATTCCGTCTCTGATGGAGAGGGCCTTCAACGGGCTGGAGCACCTGTTTGCTGGTTCAGGGACGACCTTTCACACTCGTGAGGTAACATTATGACCGTGCTTATCAATACATGCATACAAATCCACCTGAATACTGCATTTGGTAACTAAAGATCTTTGCTTTAGGTGTTTGTGGATGCAGATGAGGCAGAGATTGCCAATGTACTGACCAGACTGCAGGTTAGTTGGAGCCGGAAGGTGGCTCTCGGCTCCTACCCTGACTGGTTGAGCAACTATCACAGAGTCCGGCTGGTCCTGGACTCAGACAGCCAGGAGGAGGTGGACAAAGCACGGACACAGCTACTGGACGAGCTGCCCAAGGAAAGCGTGGTGCCCTTAGTCACTGACCCCGTGTCCATCGCCGCTACTGAGGTGTACGCGCTGGCCAACAGCGGTGAGAGGGAGGTGGAGGGGGGATGTAAAACTAAGTTATATACATAATATAAAGTTGCAGAGAACGCTTATACTTAACACAGGCATTGGGACCAATAAATGAAGCAAAATGATTAAAGTAATTATCGCTGTAAAATCAGAGCAAGTATTAAAAATATATCAGAAGAAAGAAAATAGGATCAAGCATCGATATGATGAGACAAAGGACAAACAGAGTTTTAATCAGAATTTTACACAGCACCAAGGGATACATTAGATTTAAACGTTAAAACGTCTGACGTCACATTTGACTTAATTCCTCACAGGAACACCACTGGGTGACAAAGTTATGTGTGCACTGAAAACGATCGAGGGTGCACTGGATCAGTATTCGACGGAGGAAGTCTGCGCCGGCTTCAACGGAGGCAAAGACTGCACGGCGCTGCTCCATCTCTACTACGCAGCTCTGAAACGGTAACAGGAGGGGAGAGGACGGGGCGAGACAATTAGAACGTTTAGGGGCAGGGAAGATTTAATCAGGACAAAACAAATCACCTCAGAGGGATGAGATGAAAGAGAGAGTCAAATTAAAAACATAATGATACCACTTCTACTCAGGGGGGCTTCACTGCTAGAAGTAATGAAGAAGAAAATGAGTTTAGCAGCTACTAGACTGAGACTGAGTGTTTGGACTTTCCTTGACCTGTATTGGAAATGTCCTAGCAGACAGTGATAATGATAAACATCTAATCTCTTTCTGTTGCACTCTATCTATTTTTTTTTTATTTCCCATTTTCCTCCTCCTGCCACTCTCAGGCGTTTCCCAGATGGTAAAGACAAGTTGAAAGCTCTGTATATCCGTGTTGTGTCTCCATTCCCGGAGATGGAGAGATTCATTCAGGACACGATAAAAAGGTGAACCACCAGTCTACACTATTTGACACTGTTACACACTTTTCAGCTGGTTGTGTTATATGTGTTACAAATAAAAGGTCAAAAATGTGTCCTAATCCTCCATGTTGCACTACAGCAGTTCATTTGTTTTTGCCATGTGTGTCCTGTAGATATGACTTGGAGATAATCTCAGTGGAGGGCAATATACGGCGAGCGCTGAGCGAGGTGCAGGAGAGGAGGCCGGAGCTGAAAGCCGTGCTGATGGGGACCAGGAGGAGTGACCCCTACTCGCACACACTCACAGCCATGTGTCCCACTGACCCAGGCTGGCCCGACTACATGAGAGTCAACCCATTACTAGTGAGACACACACACGCACACACACACACACACACACACACACACACACACACACACACACACACACACACACACACACACACACACACACACACAGATATCTATATGTAAAATACATATAAGATTTCATTATGTCCTGGCATTTACATTTTTTTTTCTTCTATCTGTTAAAAAAAAACACACTCACATCATGCTCCAGGGTCTAGGAGAATCCACTTAAAACTATATCAGTCTTTTAAATGAAAAATAAACAATACATCAATCTTAAGAGCATCTGCATTTATTATAAATAAAACTAAAACAACAGTCTTTCAGTCTCCTCCCATTCTTCAAGTTAGTGTAATATAATGCTGCAGGAAAACTGCTTTTTGACTGGTAATACAAATCTGTTTTCACTGCTCCAGCCAAGCAATTTCCCCTTGTTACACTTAATGTTATTTGTCATCTTGACTGAAGTTTCAGAGTGCAGATCCACAGGGTGAAAAAATATCACAGCACCTGCTCAGTTTAATGCAATTCAACAGCCCTGCAGTAATGCCACATTTGTGAGGCTTTAAAAGATTCTATGAATATGTTTACCCCCCTCGCCACAAATACCAGATACACCTGTAATGCTTTCCATTATCACTCCCCAAAACATGTGTGAATATACCCCTCTGTGATATATTCTCAACAAATATTTGACATTGAAAAAATATGTTTTGCTTCATTTGAGATTTGAGTATTATTTTAGAAATGGTAAACTATTTTTGGAGTTGCTGTAGTTACCACTTTGAACATATCATGAATCAATCATAAACCAATTAAATGTCTTTTAACGATCCACAGGACTGGACATATCATGACATCTGGTCTTTCATGAGGACGTTATATGTCCCCTACTGTATTCTCTATGATAAAGGGTAAGAACATTCAACCTTTAGCAGTTTCTGCATCCTCCATCATTAACAGCAGAAGTGCACAATCCTCTGTCTTAAATGTCTCTGTCGGACCTGCAGGTACACTTCACTGGGCAGTATGGACAACACCTGTCGCAACACCTCCCTCAAGATGGTGGATGAGAGGGGGGTGACGCGATACAGGGCGGCCTACCTCCTGGAGAACGAAGAAGAGGAGCGAAACGCCCGCGTCTGATGTAGTCACACTTTGCACTTCACCTGTTGATGAGCAAAGTTTTCAGATCTTGTACACCCCTACACACATACAGTGGTAACAAACTAAATGTGGACATTTCTATAAAGTATTCATGTGAATATTTGCGGAATACCTGCAGAATGAGATTGAAAAAGAAGTCTATGTGCGTCTTCTATTTGTTTTTACATGTGAGTTTCAGCCTTAAGTGATGGCTCTCTGAGCTCTTAAATAAAACATCGATCTTTGTCATCTTTTCCATTGTCATGTCTCTATTTTAAGAGGAGTCTCTCATACAGAGAGTAGTGTGCAGGGCTTTCAATATTGCTCTTGGTTTTTCTTATTCATGAATCCATTTGTCTTATTTCTAAATCCAGTACAAGACAGACAGCCTCTAAAAAAGGATTCAGTAAATATTGTGAACACATTTTATGTCGAGGTGAGAAAATCAGGTTTACAGCGGCATGTAGAGAGTATTAAAGGTCAACTGACAGTCTCATACTGACTCTTCTGTGTCTCGCTGAATATCCATATCTACATTCTACGGGTTATTTAACGGGCCATCTCTTCTCTGCAAAACCTCAACCCTGATGCTGCAGTTCTCTTTGAGCACCTCATGGGCGCGTTGTTCTCACTTTTTCTCCATTTAGCACACGTGATTACAATAAATTACCTTCTCTGTTTTCAGACATGATTGAATCCAGGCTCATCGATCCGCTCTCTCCCTCTCCCCGCCTGGAGATTAGTCAACGCGGCGGAGTGCGGATCGATACCGGCTGATCTAATAAAGCGGGTCGCTTACGAGGCCACCGCGGGGTAGCACACACTGTTACACCAGCAATTACCACCTCCAGCCCGGCCCCCATACCCCCTAACTTATCTGTCGGGCTTCACGGCTTACTTGATTTATTAATAATAACAGTAATAAAAGAGACAATGAGCAGAGGCTTAATAATCACAGCAGAAATGTAATGGTGTGTGTTTTGGTGGGGCAGTAAAAACACCGGGACATTGTCTGGAATGATGTTCGAGTGGAAGAAAATGTAACTCCTATATTGACTTACAATGTGTTGGAGATCGGCTTCCCCCTTTTTCTACTTTTAAGGAAGCCTTTATAAGTGTAATGAAATTCAATTATATTGATAGGCTTTATGCCCCTAGAATATGTTAGGCCTACTTTGTTTACATCGCCTGGCTGCCGTTAATTTGCCCTAGTTGTGGAGATAAACAACTTATTTAGTCAAATATGGTATACAGTAAGTACAATTTAGATGGACTACATACCTATTCATATACACCACAGAGGGATTTAGTTTTTTAATCCTCTACATGTATCTGTAAGCTATAAATATGAGTTGACTTTTCTAACTTCTCATTCTTATTTCTGAAGTCCAAAGAGTAAGAACTATCCAATATTTTATAAATAAAAAACAATACATCTCTAATAAAATAATTACGATT
Organism: Eleginops maclovinus; assembly: GCF_036324505.1. Taxonomy (NCBI): domain Eukaryota; kingdom Metazoa; phylum Chordata; class Actinopteri; order Perciformes; family Eleginopidae; genus Eleginops; species Eleginops maclovinus. The sequence continues at coordinate 11,085,433 of NC_086351.1, read as the reverse complement.
TATGACACAGAACTATGCTTTTTCTTGGGTCCAGGCCAAGGGAAAACAAATCAAAGGGCACCAGAGCCCAGCACGTTTTTAGCATGTAGGGAAGCCTACAGTATATGGCACTGCATCACATTTTCTCTACTTGAAGGGAACTAAAGGGTACATTATCATGTTTCTCGTCCACAAGTAGAAAGCCCTTTAATATTTTCTCTAATGGGGTATTTGAGAGGTCACTTCTGCATTTTATTTTGAAAGTTTGTTTCTTTGTTCTTTTGTCTCCCAAAGTTCCATCTCCGTCCTTTTTTCGCTTGTCAATCCATCCCTATCACTTGCCTGTTTCATCATTCATGTGTTTTTGGTTTCACAACTTTATTCCCACTATCTACTTTAGTCATCACGCTTCTATGCCTTTCCTGTGTATTATGACTCATGATTTCTGGGCAGTCGTTCTTATGAATTTCAAAATGATTTTAGATTTTGAACCAGGAAGAGGTCTTTGTTGACAGAGGGAGAGGATATGGGTATTGACGTGGGGCCTAAAAGTATCTGTACTAAAATACTTTTTTTGTAAGAGATCACAACTGCATATTTATGAAGATGTTATTTCTTAATTTCACAGGGCTGTACTTTTGAAATAAGGTCTGTTAGAAATCAACAAAACTGCAAACAAAACACTATTTTAAATACCAGTACAGCAACTTTTGTGTCATTTGAGACGAAGGGGAACGAGCAGGAATAAACAAAGTGTCTATTTCTTTTTTCTCTTGTGCATATTTAAATTTAATTGGCTCTCCAAAGATAGATTTTAGTTGGGCTGCTATAAAAGTATGATCACAGCAGCCACTAAAGGTGATTTGAGTATAAGAAGAACCAGGGGGATCAGAGTTCCAAAAACATCATCAGGACCATAATTCCACACTTTTCTGCTGAAACACCCCAGTATCCGTCTCTAGATCTCCCAGGTGGGACTCTTCAGTACAACATATTCCACAGAGCTAACAGTGTGTGTGATATGTTCTCAGCATGAATCGGTGTGACGATGTACAAAAACATGCATAAACCTTTGATATGGGAGAGAACTATCCTGTTCAGATGCAAGCCTGCCCTGGTGACTGTGTTGCTTTCCTCTAAAGAAATATGTTCCTAATCCAACTCCTCAGCAGTTCCTGTGGTGTAATACGAGACTTGAAGCAGCATGAGACAGCAATTCAGGCGATGTCCTATGAGGGATGCTTAACACAGAGGATGAATAGACACTCCGTTGTCAGAAAGCATCAGGAGAGAAGGGAGACCTTTGAGTATGCAAATTACAAAACCATCTGCATGTAAAGCCAACCGACCAGAACACAGGAAATAGGATGTTCAGTATCAAAGTGTCACACATTAAAGGTGATGAAAGTAAGAGGGAACGAAAAGAAGGAAGGAAGAGAGAATGAGGAAGGAGGCCTTGCTTTGCTACTACATGAAGTGTGACTGACTTCAGCTTGTTTGTGTCTGGTTTTGGTGTTTTCAAATAAAGGCTAGTTTTATAATCCTAAATTTGTCACAGCTTGCTGTCCGGTACACACAACCAAGACCCCCTGCTTGTAGCCGCACACATGGGCTGCATTTAGAAATGCCTTCCATACAGCGAGCTTGCTTTAATGTAAAGGGCCAGGGTCTGTGAAGCCTGAACCAGCATGCCAAAAAACTGATGAGAAAAATTCTGCTCAGCTCAACTGGAGCTTGTTTGCACTCAACATCCATAACTTAAACATGGTGCAGGATGTTAGACTTATAAAAGATGTTTAACACTAGAAAGGCCCAGCCAATGCAATCGATTCCTGTTTGTAAAGATAAGAAGGTCCTGCCTTTTCTGAGTCCAATTTAATGTATAAATTGATGTAAAATATGCTAAATCAGGCATGGAAACAATATGTATGTATATTTACCTCTTTAAGATGAAATCTTGTTTATCTATTTTCCATTTAAAAAGTGGTACATGGGAATGCATTTCAGAACGTTCTTGGATTTATTTGTTGTGCAACATTTCACCCAAATATTTCCATGTTTTTTTATGTATCTATTGAAAATGCTCTTGCTTAAGTTGAACACAAAACATGTGTTTTTCTCTGCTTGTTATAATCTGGTCTTTCCACATTTATCACAGTTTCTGTGACACATTGGGAGCTGCTTTGTGAGCACACAGCAGAAATAATTACACTGTTATTGGCTACCTGACACGAGGAAAGGATGTGAATACGAGCCAAGCAGTTGCGGTTAGTTTGGATTTTATTTAGAACAAACAAACTCGTCTACACCCGAGGAAGAGGAAATAAAAACCCTGACGATTATACATTACCTGGAAATTAAATAGCACAGCAATTCATCAACCCTGTAAAAGTATTCAATGATAATCCTCAGAGGTTTTCACAACCCAAAGTCTAACACACCAAATACATTCAGCGAATACCATAAACCTTTGTTTGGCTTTTAACAGAACTCATGTTAAAAGATGAAGTAAATGAGTTCCTATGAATATAATCAAATACATAGAGTTTGAAACTAAACAAACTAATTAGCTAAAAGTGGGTTTGTTGTAATTTGACATTTTCAGTAATAAATGTGTAAATGCTAATGTGTTATTTAAATGGACTAATTTATTTCCAATTATTTTAGTTGACATTTTGGAGCTTCAATTTGATAAATGACATGAAAGATGTGACAGAGAGTTGGGCTGACTTTACTTCAACTTTTAAGCATCATTGTAGTTTAACAATAACATAATTACACCACTTTAGCTTTAAAGCTTTGGGGTTTCTGCATCTCCAGAAACTATACATACTACATTATTTTTCTATAATTGCAGTCGCATTGCCTCCCATGTTTTACCCTCACATAAAATAAGTGTGGCTTATAGCAAACAGCTTGGGAAACAAGTGAAGTGAAACCTCCCAGAATAAATTAAAGGGATATTCTTAAACTGAATTCAGAAGACTCTAAAGGCGTTTATGTGAAGAGTCTGCTCCAAAGATTTAGCATCTTAAGTCAGTCTTTTACTCTCTACTGCATGAAGGGTCAAATATTCACCCTGAGAAATATATACTGAATGTGATTATAAAGTATTGAAAAAGTAAACGCAATGTGTGCAAGAGATGTCAAGTGACACTTCACTGATCAGTGGCGACTTTAGAATAGTTCTCAATCTTGATATTATTCAGAAGTCTTTTGCAGTACTATATTATATTGCACACACACACACACACACACACACACACACACACACACACACACACACACACACACACACACACACACACACACACACACACACACACACACACACACACACACACACACACACACACACACACACTCGTAGACTATACCTTGAAAATAGCCAAAATAAAATAAAAGTGTTTTCTTGTAAATCAGTGTTTTTTTTTATGCGTAAAGATGTTTTATGTAGCTTAAAGAGGTTTCAGACAGTTTCAGGTTACTCAGTCCCATTTCCTGATCCCAAAAGTTTTTGGAAGTTATATTTGTGAAAACCTTTGGCACCTTTTGAAATAGCTAACTGGCTGTGCCCGACAATCACATCCATAGCCCAATCTCAGTGAAACAGTCCATACATGACAACATGAGTAAAGTAAAAAGATAAGTCCCTCTACAGTTTTTCCCAATGTATATGATGGATAGCTTATCAGAAAGAATGCCCAAAGAAAGCCAGCTTCACTGCCCTAAGGATTAAGGATGTCTAACTTTATTATCTTGAGTCTTTAGAAGGACATTTCCAGCATCAGGGACGTACACTGACCTCAGTTCACCCTGATTCTGAAATATGGTAAATATACAGCAACAGTCTTTACAAGAACATTGTTCAAGGTGTCAATTACAAGCTAAGAAGCTCTCAACACTGAAACCAATTCATACAAAATTCAAGGAAAGGCTGAAGCGGCATGTATTCAGGACATGTAATCCGTGTTGAACTCTAAAAAGGACTAAACATGAACCCTAGAAAATGTTTAAACTGCTCTAGATTTGATTTGACAAATAACAAAAATACATCTTAATTCAGCAGATACATTTTTCACGCAACTACAATATAGCTTTATAAGCATTGTTGGACTCTATTAATAGCCAGAGTTTTGTATTTCTGAGATGTTATCAACACCAGCAATCCAATTATATAAGAGAACTTGTGGCAAATAACTTGCTGTGTTGAAATGTGATGCAGTGTAATTACAGTCTCATTGGTGGAAACAAGAGCTGCAAATATGGATGTGGAACATTTTAGTCAGACAGACTGGTTAAAAAACTAAATGTCATCCCAGAAATTGTTTATGATCAAAGTCGCCACAAAAGGCCTTGCAGGAAGCTTTGATTTTTGATTTTCATCTTCTTCAAGATCTAAATTTATATAATATGGAAACATCTGTCCATAACTATGACGTTTATTTTGGAGGCAAGTTTGATTCCAACTTCGGTTCATTGATACACAGCTGACTGAAAAAAATAGACATATCTAAGTTCAAAGAAATATCAAAAATGTTTGTCATGACTGTTCAAGCATATCCTATAATCAAAGATAACACTTTTTTATTAAAACTCAGTATCACATAATCACATAAAAGCTTTGGTTTGTGCATGCTTCTGCTCGAATAAAAAGTAATACATATTTTACACACTGAAATGGAAATGGACACTGCTGCTGCTTTTTAAGTCCTTTTCCTTTGACACAAGTCTAAAAGTATCTGATTTCAGTATGCTTATGTCATTATTCACAGTGAAAAAAAGAACGAAAAAAGAAGCTTTGGAAATTTCTTCGTGAAGGTCAAAATCATAGCCATCTCATCATATGCCTCAACAGTGACAAACATGTCATCAGAAGAGATCATAAACCATGAAATAGCAGCATTAGCTCTATTATCCAGGAAATTGACTTTCTGGCTTCACAAGAGGCTCTACATTACAGCCTACATAAATGGAAATGCATTTACAGCTTATCTGGATGTACACTATATTTAAAAAAAAAACACAACACCAAATGTTCTCTTGCTCTGTGTTCAGTTCTGTGTTTACCGAAAATGAATGCAGTTACTACTTTTAGGTTGATGTATTGGCAATGATGCTTCAGGGTCTATTAATACCGGGAGTCTATTGGAGTCTTATCGGGCTTTGGCTGCCCATAGATAAAAACTCAGCTCAATATTCCACTAAGTTACTCACATTACAATGGCCTCATGCACCACAAGGTCATTTAAAGTCCCTGAAGTCTCCTTATCCCTGTACCCATGTGTATAAGGCTGGACGTGTGTTCTGCAAATAAAGTCGTGTGTATGCGCATGTGTCATCACAGGGACCTGAGGTCACATCAAACATCAATACTTACAAAAGTTTAATGATGATCAACTTCAAGTCTTTAAATGCAACCATATTTATTTGTGTTGTCTTGCCACGTAGAAAAAGGCTCAGATTGCAATAGGCTCTTCACAGAAGAAGCTACATTCTTCACTAAAATGTGAAAGAAGAACACGTTAAACAAACACTTACAATATCAAAAACACATTCCTAGTTGTACATGATTGTAAAATCCTACACTGAAGTTGTTTAATGATTCTTGAAACATAACTTGTATCACCCACTTAGGAATAACATTTAAAGAAACAATAGCATAACTGGTGTGATTTACAGCATGGAGGAGCATATATTAAGTGCTAACAATGTAGTTTTTAAAAAATAGAATAAACCATGCAAGAAAAAAATACAATTACCTATACATTTTCTGACCTCACTCAAATATTGTGGGGAAATAATTATGTAAATGTATAAATATATAAAACTCATTTAATTTCAATGAAAAAACAAACAACTAGATGTTAGTTTCAATTGATAAATGTAATAATTAGTTCTGATATATTTTTCTTAATTTAGAACAATCAATTAGAGATTTCTTTAAAGAAAATATTTGGCAAAAATAACATCAAATCAATTTACCTGTGAAACTACACTGTCTCAAAACATATTCAAAATAAAGCACAGAATGCATATACCGTAAATCCAGAATATAAATCATTGTTTGTGTATGCGACAGCGTATTTGTTTGTACTTATATCAGAGATCAGTTTTTACAAAAACGTTGAATTAAGCAGTTAATACATCTTCATTTTGCAGAATATATTAACTATACAGTTAAACCTAAAATCAAGGATCCCGGGTAAAAAAAAAAAAGAATTACAAAACATAACCAACAAGAAAAAACGTGTGTGCATATCTGCACACCTGGTTGTTTACCAGGGGCATCGACAAATCAGCCTCCGCAGTAGTCCGCAGCGTGTTCAGTGGAGCAAGGCGAGCTGATGTTCTCTCTTTACCCACAAACCCCTCTGTTCTGTGCTGTTTTCTGAAGCACGGTAGAGAAGCAGAACAACATGGGGTCCAATCAATGAGGAAAAAATCTGTCCAAGGTCCTGTTATTACCATACAGCACCGCAATATAGTGTCCACTTTAAAGTTTTTGGCTAACCCAGTTCAACTCCAGTTAAACCAGTTTGATCCCAGTAGGGGGCGCAGCAGCCCCAGTTGACTAATCTAAATCACTCATTTCCTCCTAAATACCTTTGTTTCCAAAATCTATAATTGTTTTTATGAATTTATCTTAATAAGATGCAAATGAGACTTTTAAAATGTGTCTAACAATGTATAGAAAATAAAAGTCACCAGTTAACTGATTTAACTTCAACCTGAGTCATTCATTACAGTTGCGTTTAATTTGGTCACTTTTTACCATGAGACAGGTACTAAAAAAAGTCAATACAAAACAATAAGTAAAAAATGAGAAACTGAACTTGAAAAGTAAAGGAAAAAGTAATAAAAACGTGTTGGGAACGTGTCCGGACAGACTCAATGTTCTTTTAGCATCAGAGTGCGTTATGAGTCGTATAACGAGCTCTATGTGTAAAATTCTGTGGTACTACTTACACATAGGGTGAAAGAAATGATTCAGCGTGTCGATCCCTGAGTCACTGTGGCCCCATTCTGGAAAAGACACAACGTTTTTTTCTGGATTTTCACAGGTAAACCAGCCACAATGGAACATGTCAACTTCAGCAACTTAGCATAGAACACATTGCGCCGTTCACTGTCCGAACGTAGATTGCATTGTGTACATTGAATGTCTGAGTAATATCTCTCGGGCCGGTGGGGAACGGGTGCAAGTTCAGTGGTGAGGACGGAAGAGGAAGTCAGGTAGTCAGCAGGAGGAGGATGAGGGTGAGGAGGAGTGGAGGTGAAGCTGTCCTCAGGTAGCAGGCACTAGTTACAGCCACAGTTTCTGAAAGAGAGAAGGACATTATTGTCAACCTTGGTGCGGACACTTTTTCAAGTTTTGGGCTCAGTGCCTTAATTGTAATTCATGAAAACCTCAATGTTAACGCATATGAGGTTATTATAAAAAGAGGCCACCTAACTTTCTGACTGCAGTGTTTTGGGGGTTGTTTCTAACTTTTTAGAAACCACCTTTGGAAAAACTCTGAACGCACACTTCTAGCCAGAACTTGTCGCAACACCAATGCGAATCCCTGCAGCAGGTTCCAAAATTGTGTGGAAAAACATTTCAGAAGATAGTAGGCTGTTATAGAAGTGCAATACCGAGTATTGTTTCAAATACTGTACAGCTATTACGTTATGGTGACCTCATACTTTTGGCCGTGTAGAGCATCGTCTATCTGACTAATTTTCTATGAGTGATTAATAAAAAAATGTTTTTATGCAAATTTTCTATTTAAAAAAAATAAAATAATGCGTCATATTCCTGCAATAATCGATAAATGCAAATGTGATTGATTTGAACTTGAGGGATAGAAACAAAGACTGTGCAGAAGTAACTATACAGGCACTTGTAAATATGCCTATACGAGAATAAATAGGGATTCAAATGTTGCATCTTACCTTGTATTTGTTTTGAACCCTCTGATGCTTTAATAAGAGAGAGAGAGAGAAGAAGATAATTCAGATTAAGTTGAGGCAAAGAAACAAGTTGCTGATTAGTCATTTTTGTATGCCTAACTTTCTCAATAAAGCTACTGCTTTGTGGAACAGAGGGAGCAAGAAACAGACAAATGACCAGGGGAAGGTATTTACCATTACTCAAAGCCTTATGCCATGAAAAATGAGTACTGACTGGCTGCGCAACCCTAAATATGTCCCCTATGCAAATTCTCTTAAAGGTCGGATAAAAAAAGAGCTTGAGAAGCATGGCAACAGGAAAAGATAGTGTTATGTAAATTAGAAGGAGTAAGAATGATCCAGATTCTACAGAGGGGATACAGGAAATGAAAAAGAGGGGGGAAAACACATGAAAATTCAAAATGACAGAGCGAAACCAAGAAGTGGACAGAAGATGAAAGGAAGAGCATTGGAGACCCGAGTGAGAAAGTATGTCGAAAAAAAAGAAGGTTGGAAAGATTGAAACAAGGTCAGACAGAGAGAAAAAGGAGGGAGAGATGGGGGGTTGTTTGTGTCTGGGCGTCACTTTCTCAGCAGGGGGTGGACTAAAAGGAAATAATGGAGGGAAGGATGGAGGGATGGTGAGGATGAAGGGAAAGGGAGGGGTGGGAGAGCTGCTAAAAAAGAAGAGAAAAAAAAATACAGGTGGTGTGACTGAAAAGCGGAAACTGTTTGGAAAAAGAAGCCGCAGTGTAACATCAGCGAGGGACAGGACTATAGGTCAGGAAGCGTGGATGAGGCTGCACAATTGCAGCTGTTATTAAATTGATCTATAGCCTTAAACCCACCTCTGACACTGCAACCCCAAAGACTCAAACACACACACACAGAGACAAAGCGTGTATTGATGTCTCCAGGAAAACTATCACCTATCCACATCCCACTGCGACTGACTGAGATTATGAGAGAGGAAATGGGACACTCTGAGCTCATCTGCTGTACAGTCACAATGGGGGAGAAAGGATTTGTCAAATGAGGGCTTATTGTCGAAACCTTGCGTCTGTCTATAATATCCATCTTGTACCTACAGGCCTCTGTTGCAACATGTCGCTCCGACAGACATAAGACACTAAATTACTCCCGGGTTCGGAACAACTAACGACCATCGAGGGGTTAACGAAGCATTAAATAGCATGCTGGGTCTGGGCCTCTGACTAATCCGGTGTGCGTACATGTTTGTGTCTATGCGTCTATAATTGCGAGTGTTTGTACGGAGAAAAGCAAAGCAAACAGAAGAGAGTAATAATCAAACATTTCAGGCCTTCATTAGTTACATTTGTTTTAAAAAGTGGCATTTTTGCCATCGACCCATGCTTTAATACAAATTATTGGTCAAAGAATATTCATAAACCAGCTGTCATTTCAAGTTTTAATAGTGTTGATGATGTGTAAAAAAAAAGGTGGATAATATAAATCAAATGAACAATTTTAATAAACAAAAAAACTAAAATAATTCTACTCAAATTCCTTCTTGATTTTAGTGACTTTTATTTATTCTGAACATTTTTGATGTTACAAAGGTCAATTAAAAACATTTTTTATCTTATGACAATTACACAATCTGTTTTAAATTAAACCTGGGTAGAGGAAAAACACTGTACTGAAAAAGTAGCAATAAGAATCGGTGCATGTTAACGCGGACGCGCACCTCAAAACCAAAAATGCCTTGTGTTTACCCGGCTGTGTGTGATATGTGTGTTTTGATCTGACTTTAATCACATCATTTGCGCATAAACTGAACACCAAGGACCATTAGTTTGGACAACATCATAATTTTGCTCATGGTGAGCAGCGCCACAAAATGGCGTTCATGATGGCGTGACTGCAAAAACAGTGCCGTCTCTGCACTGCAGTCAGAAACATGCGCATGTGTAAATGTACATGCACAACAATGGCCAAAAGTGTTAGTGCGCGTGCGCATGCAAGTGTATGTGTGTGGGTCTCCAGTAGGCAAAACGCCCCGCTGCAGAGACAGACACTGTTCCACCATCCTACCTCTCCTCTCACTCCGCCATTTTACACTCAGGAGTTAAAGCTAACCAGCCCTGACTGTTAGCACTTCACTATTAGGAAAAATTCAAACATAAAACGCAAATGACGGAATAACGGCGAACGAATAAACGCAAATGGACGATAGCAGTTTAAGTCAAAAGTATCGAGCCTGGGTTTTTGAGAGAGCTCGGCTGTCCAAGCGATGTGTGTGTGTGTGTGTGTGTGTGTCTGTATTCAAGTTCTGTCCTTGTGTGTATCGAGTTCAGAGGGTACAAAGGTATTTCAGAGCAAGTGGAGGGGGAAAAGGAGGGCAGGGGTGTAAGAAATTTCTAAAAGAAAAAAAAAGAGAGAAAGACAGTGGAGAAATGGCGAGGCTCTGTAAACTGAAATAAATGCGATGGACTGCTCACAGCGGGACAACGGCAGAAAACACGAAGAGAGAGACGAAGAGAGACCGGGAATCAATTAGAGAGAAAACGAAGTTGGTCTATAATGGTTTCTCACAGTAGGATGGCGGAAAAAGAAAAAGGCGGAGAGGCAGTATGACAAGGACAAGCACAGAGATAAACACAACAGGATGAGTTTTAGGAAGAAGTTGAAGCAAAGAAAAGGTATGGAGAGAGAGAGGCAAAGCAAACCGGTGAAAGATGCTATAGAGGGGCAGCAGGGGGCCTGAGATTTCACATGACACTGATGCCGGCTTAGAACCTTGTTTTCTGATGCAAGACACATTCAAGCACCTTACAGCCAAGCACTTTCCCTGGCGTGATCCATGACTGTGCTCAAATAAACATCATCACACACAACGCTACGCAGAAAACATAACCAAAACTTGAAAAAAGCCAAAACATGCTTTACAATACTGCAAGCAACAACCAGGATAAGGAAAACACACACACACACACACACACACACACACACACACACACACACACACACACACACACACACACACACACACACACACACACACACACACACACACACACACACACACACACACACACACACACACACACACACACACACACACACACACACACACACACACACAATGTCATTAGGAGCTCACTGCGTCCCCGAGTCTGTCCTGTGTGGTTTGTTGTGTTCTTGGGTTAAATTAAGGCGGTAAACACACACATTCACACACTGGAGAGGAGACCGAGGGACTGGTGAGTGGAAGCTGACCTTGGAGCAATGACAGCGTACCTGACGGACCCTCACTGTCATCACTCTGTCCTTCAGACCCGTGTGAGGCAGGTGTGTATGTGTGTGTGTGTCCTCTTGCAGATAATTAACTCAACAGGGCCTCCCCGAATGGAAATGTGGTTTTAATCACATACTTTTACAGGAAAAAATAGAGTTTTGGCGAAAGAAGAAGGGTGGGAGGTGCACAGTTTGAAGTTCAGATAAGAGATAAGATGAAGTTGAAGGACGAGAAGTTGCCATAACTGAGACACACACACACACACACACACACACACACACACACACACACACACACACACACACACACACACACACACACACACACACACACACACACACACACACACACACACACACACACACACACACACACACACACACACACACACACACACACACACACACACACACACACACACACACACACAACCTGTCAGATAAAAGGCAACCTGAGCAGGAAGGAACCAGAGGGTATGTGAGGTGTTACTACAGGGAACAACACAACAACAGCTGTGGTAAACCGCCACTAATGGACAGGCAAAGAGAGTGAGAGACCCTCCAACTCTCCTTCATCGCCTCCCTCATCCATCTCGTTGGCTCTTCTCTCTCCGGCCTCATGTATTCTCATCCCAACGCACTCGTTGCAGAGCATGCGAATGACAGAGATGGAGCGGGTAAACCGGGAGAGGGGAGTCGGTAAATAACTGTGTAGTAGATATGGAGATACGGTCTAACAAAGACATAGAGAAGACACAGGGAAGGTGGAGTGGCTGGGGCGGAGTCAAGGAGGAGGGAGGAGGAAGTGTTAGAGACTGCCATGGATGGTGCCTAGATTAGTTTTGCTCCAGTAGCGAAAGATCATAAAAAAGAGGACGGGTGTAGAGAGCTGAGGAGACAGAGAGAAGGGGAGGATTAGTGCCACTTCAGGAATGACAGAAGACTAGAAAAGAGCGGGAGGAGTGGAAGACAAGGAAAGGGAGATCCTGACATTTAGTCGGGATTAGTTTTGGTTAAAGAACAGGATGAAAGGCAGTGAAAAAAAGGGGAAAAGAAACAGTAGATAGAAGTATGTGTATTTTTGTGGGGGGAAGTCTTTCTGATGTAAAGTAATGGGCTTTAACGGTAAAGTCAAGTGTGTGTGCATGTGTCTGCCAGCGTGCGTAATCTACACGATTCCAAATATTTTGATTATTCCCGGCTCAGCCTGATTAGGGAATACCCTCAGAAGGTCAGACTGCTACATTAGCATTTTGTAAAACAACTATCTGTGGTATTTCTAATTAATGACAGCAGGATAATTAACATATTAAAAAAAGTCATCAGCCTTCATTCTGGTAATAACGCTGCAAATTACTCCAAGCCTCGTGCCGGAACAGTGATGGCATTTAAGAATTCATTCAAGAAGGATGGGGTTTTTCTTATTCAGTTCTTTTTTTCCTTTACACAAAAGTCACACAAATGTAATGAAGGCGGTGCGGTGGGGGGGGATTTGTTAGACAACATGTAGGAATTTAGTGAACAGATCTCTAACACAAGCTTAGACAAACAACTATTGGACAAGCTTTACTGGAAAAAGTGTGTGTTGGTTCATCCTGGGATAGCACGACAAACCCCCTGCAGACAGCATGAGGATGGGAACTGGGACAGACGTCTCAGACACGCACATGAGGACACACACTATACACAGCACAACAACACAGCACACGCAAATAGCCACAGACGCATGCAAGAACGCACAAAAACAGACAGAGAAAAATGTTTTACACAGAGAAACACACACACACACACACACACACACACACACACACACACACACACACACACACACACACACACACACACACACACACACACACACACACACACACACACACACACACACACACACACACACACACACACACACACACACACACACACACACACACACACACACACACACACACACACACACACACACACACACACACACACACACACAGTACAGGGATTCCCACAGTGACTGGGCAGCATTCCCAACCGGAATGGGCAGCTCACTGGACTGGAAGACTAACATTACTCCAGGCGTGCTCTGGATTAGATCACTCTGGGAATTTCACACTGGGACAGAGAGATGGAGAGCAGGAGATTGAGGGAGACAAGGAGTTCAAAAAAAAAGAAAAGGAGAGACTGGAGGGAGGGATTGGGGAAGAAAAGAGGAGCGGGAACTAATGGTTAAAACGACTCTCAATCCAATTACGTTTTAAAGCCAGCATGGAGTCGATTGTGGAGTAAGTCTCATGTGACAAAGTTAAAGATAATACGAGATTCGGAAGGGTAAAGATGAGTTTAAGTTCCTTGATAAAAGTTAAGGACATTAGAGCATCACAATTATTCAAACAGAAAGGAGGAATAGTAGGAGGGATCAGGAGCAGTCTAAACATCATGCCCTGGTAGTAGAGATGAGAGCGGCAGGGAGAGGAGTCTCTTGGTGTACAAAGGGGGAGCATGAAAGGAAGAACAGATGAAAAGTACTCACTGGGCTCACAGCACACGGTGACGCGCAACTTCATACATGGCAGAGGAGGGCCTTCATCTGCGGGTAGAGCTAGAAAGAAAGAAAGACAGATTTAAATACGCTGCTTACATATTAAACTTGACAAACGGTTAATATTTATAATGCTAACGTGTCAAATATAAAGAGAAATTTTAATAAATCTCTCCATCCGATCTAATCTTTGAGAGCTGCCTTGGTACTTCTTATGGAGATTGTTTTCCTGTTTCTACCATATCTATACGTCATACAATACACGATAACAAAATGAAGAATCTCCCTGCGTCACCTTTAGTAACATACCTCCTCGGCACAACTGAATAAAAATAATAAAACACAGTATTTAGAATTCAATATCAATACCGATCACAGCTCACGTGGGAAATCTGGCAAACATCAGCTGTATTACCTGTCAGTTTAGCATCGGTTCCACAAAACAAATCTGTCTGGAAACTGCAGTTAAAGGGCTTTACATTTGAATTATTCACAAACAGCTGCTCTCTCAACAGGGACCCACCGCACAAGCTGAGTGTATGATCGCTAACAGCCTGTCTCACTTTGTATCTTTAATTTCAACTGATAAGATACAGAACAGTAGAGCAGTGGGGCTGTCTTATAAAGCACTTTATACGGTGGCACACAGACAAAACATCTTCACTGTTATGACAGAACATGTCCGATAAAGAAAAGAAAAGGCAGCTAAAGCAAAGTGAGGCCAAATACAGAGAGTACTTGCATGAGCTTCAACACAGTACATTTCATAAAAACTGATGAACATGCCTTGATATGCGATTTTATGTCACTGATGCTGTAAGACGAACAAAAGATTTTCATGTCAGTTTGAGCAAAAAAAAATCCTTACTCAAGATCTACTACCTCCACTCAACAAGCTTTGAACTTCACTCTGCAGAACGATATACACGCAGAGGTTGGCTGTATTCGGCATGTTCACGTACTGAAGGGTCAAAGTAACAGTGTGCAAACCTTAAATCTCAGATTAAGACTTGTCCATACGAGCAGGATTTGGACAGCCAAACATGACCCATCATGCAAATTAAATAAATGTGACCTGAAAAGTTGAAACCTCTACAGCACATACTGTACACTGAGAGCAGACTTTTTACTGTAGTGGGAGACATCTTGTGTCTGGCAGCAAACGATATTTTCAAAGTATTTGGATTCTTTATAAAGAAGTATTACAACTTGGAGAAGTAGATGTGCTTTTTAACATTTTGAAGTATTTTGTTTAACTTTTTTGTTGGCGAAAAAACATATTAGGAATAATTTTAAAGGCAGAGTATCATATGTCTATTCATAAACGTCTTAAAACATGTCTAAATAAGATTTTACGGATTGGTTTTTTCTCATCTCCATATTTATTTGAGCCTTATTAACTATATTAAATATGTAAGTGTTTGACAACAGCATTCCACAGTTTTAGGTTTCCCTTGTAAACGTTTCCTCAAATGGTTCCATGTTAGGGCGCAGCTGACCATCAGAGGATGTCAAGGTGTTTCCTGTTTGTGAGGATTCGCACATGTAGAAGCCGAGGGGATTGGTCAGCAGGTCAGCGCAAGAGGCCAAGTCAGTGTGTCGTCAGTGTCATCTGTGGGAGCCGCAGAGAGGAGCTGAGCCAGGCTCAGACTGAGCCAACTAATGCCATTAGTGTTTCTAATACCATTGTACTGCTCTCCCAGGCTAATGCCATTATACTGTCTCCAGTGCTAGCGGCCATTCAACACACGGACCCCAGAGCCAGACATTTGGACCAACTTTACGCCTTATCTTTGATGTGGACAAAACACACACAATCGCTCTGAGCCCTATGTGGCCCAACCAGGGGAGGGGGGGGCCCATTGTTGCTTTTCACTGAACTGGCCTGAACAACCACAATAGCCCAGTGTGTGTGTGAGTGTGTGTACATATATACATGTGTGTTAGCATGTGTGTGGAAGCGCTCTCTCATGCCCTCACAATGCGCCATTGTCCCATGGACCGCATCAGTAATTTATGTAAAGAATCTTTCTTTCTCTTCGTCTCATCCATCCCTTCACTCTGCCGCTTTTGTTGCTCTCCCTTTTCTTTCGTGTGGATTCCTCTCATCCGGCCTCTCTCTTACCCCCCCTCCTTCCTGTACTGTCAGACTGTGTCCATCTTTTTGCTCTTTCTCTCTCTGTCACTCTTCCACGCTTCTCTACCTCCGTCTGCTTCTCTGCCTGCTTTCCCGCCCTGTTCACTGTCGTCCTGTATTGATCTCCGTTTCTTCCTCCTACACTTTGCGGTCGCTCTGTCTCTTTGTTGTCACCCTTCCATACAGCATTCACTTGATTCTTTCATTCTCTGCCTTGTTCCACATCCTCCCCCTCATGGTTGGACTGATGCCAGAAGTTGTAAAAAGTAAGAAAAAAAAAGCTGATTTTACAGCCACTAACCATCCTCTGTGTCTCTCTCTCCCTTTTCTCCCTCCAGTGCTTTGAAATAAATGAGTGAGAGGACAGAAGCACAGGAGAGTGTAATGGGAAAGGGGAAACCTTCACTAAAAGTGTGTAACTGCCTACAGGTTTAAGAAAACATCGAATCAATGTCATTCAGAAGGAATTTATGGACACCATTAATGCTTTAAGCTGCAGTTTGCCAACACTCAAAGCCTCATAAAAAGAAAACACACACAAGCTAAAGTTGCTCTCCACCTTTTCATCCCTTAAAAAAGGTAAGGCTGCATGGCCACCACATTACCTCCAACACAGTCTGATGAACTGAATCAGAATGAGAATCCCTTTATTTGTCCCACAGAGGGGACATTTTCATTTGTTACAGCAAAAAGAGCCAAAGACAGCTTAATATTACACCCAAGATACACAAATATATACAACAATCAGGGATAAACACATTTTCTACAGCTGTTTACTTGACTCTCAGTGTAAGGGGCCTGAAGCAAAGATGAATGGCTTTACTAAAGTAGAGGATTCTCACAATATATTAAGTGATAATCACTTTGCAAATATAAAATAAATACCCTTTAGTCATGTATGGAACAGAGATACTTTATACTACTATTTGTGTCAGTAATATTTGTGATAAATAAGTGTTGGAGCAAGGGTTGACTAAGGATAGGACGTTACATAATTCTTGTCCTTTTCAAAGATTGGAAATAGATTTTTGCTTTTTGAGTCAAAATATTTGATGTTTGCGCTCATCTTGTAAACAAAAAATCTAAATGTCACCAAGTTCAGCTTCTTACTTTTAAGCAGAGGTTACTTTTCCAAAAGTGATAATAAACTAAAGGTTTTGGGGTCTTTGAATGTTGCATGTACAGTCATCTTTGGTTTGAGGAAATTGTGATTTTTTTTATATGTTCAGTATCAGTTCTTAGACAATTAATGGATTTGCAACCATAAATGACCGAAATGTGCCCCCATTAAATTAACAAATCCATAAAAAAACATTTGACTGTTTGAAGCTTTTGCATGGCTGCTTGTTTACAATTTGAACAACTGATTTGTTAAAAAATAAGGCAACATTTTTGAATGAAAAGGCTTTGAGAACTCATGACTGTTGATCTCGATACCAAACTATTTTAAATGACACCCAGCTCTACTTGTTACCCACTTGAATCTGACACAATAGCTAAGTGACCCCCCACATTCCCACACACATCCTTTACTCACAGCTGTAGTAGTAGTGGCGCCCTGGCAGAAACTCAAACCCCAGCGAGAAGGGGGTGAACCTTTGGATCTTTTCAGAGAAGCGCACCGGTCCAAAAGGAGCGTAGGGGGTGTTACACTCCCACCTCTTGATGGCCCCTCTGGTCTCCACACAGCCCTGGAACGAGGCCTCTCCCACCAGGTAGAGGGCCAGCTCCTCTGGCTGCCCAGAGCCCTGAGGCCTCTTGTTGGAGTAGTGTGGGCAGTAGATGTCCAGGTAGTCATTCAGATTCACCTGTATGGACATATCTCCTGCTGTTAACCTGAAAGAAAGAACGAAAACCACATTAATATTTCACATTACGATTACATGGAGTAACACATGACTGAAGGGTAAAGAAAGATGGTGATTAAACAGCGACGCAGAGAGAAAGAAGAAGACAGATGACAAGA
Source organism: Eleginops maclovinus (assembly GCF_036324505.1). Taxonomy (NCBI): domain Eukaryota; kingdom Metazoa; phylum Chordata; class Actinopteri; order Perciformes; family Eleginopidae; genus Eleginops; species Eleginops maclovinus. The sequence continues at coordinate 11,067,628 of NC_086351.1, read as the reverse complement.
ATTCCATAATTCCTTTGTGCCGGGAGGAGTGTGAATGGTTACAGCAGATAAATAGTTCATCAATATTACACATAACGATTGTGCAGGTTGAGAAAGCAAAGCTTTTCAGGCCGAAAAGAACGTTTTAAAACTGATGTATCCCAATAATATGCCTTTTTTACTTCCAAACCAGCAAAGGAGCGCTATTGAGCGAAAACAACAATTCCTCAAATGCTAATTAAGAGCAATGGCTGGGGGTTCAGAGTAGAATAAACTTGACTCCCACCACTGTCCGATTTCCCTCTACACACACAGATACAAACAGAAGTGTAAAAACGTATGCAGACATGCAGTCACAACCACAGCTTCAGTCAAGGTTGACCAGCTCTAGGCATAACAACAATGCTGGACAAGAAAGCATCATTAGAACAGAAGAGCTGCATTATGCATGCTCCTTTAGACTGCATATTCTCACTTCCTGTCAGCCACAATATAAAGAGTAACCCGTGAACAAACTAATATGGAAGAAAAACGAATGTGAGAAAAAATAGAGGGAACTCAATGTATGAAGTGAATTCAACATGAAGAAATCATAAGACTTGTGAATCAGGAGATGGTAAATGAGGAGAGAAATGGAGGGAGCAAAATGACTGATGGAGTGACATGA